>NW_024061191.1:0-87500 GCF_016432855.1 Salvelinus namaycush | reverse complement strand
TGGCACACTTTTCCCTTGTGACCTCTGGTCAAAAGTAGTGCACTATGTAAGGAATATGGTGTCTTTTAGGATGCACCCCAATGCGTTATTTGTGTAGTGAAACGTAAAATGGTGGACGAGGGGCGATGCATAATTCATGGATGAACTCAATGTTTTAATCAGCAACCTGGATAGACCCCCCCCCCCCCCACCACACACACACACACACCAGTATGAGGGGAGTGTGAAGGCACGGTTCTCACAACCATGAAGAGATGAGTATTATCAAACCAAGTCTAACGTCTTTAAGCCTGAAGCCCTGTGTCTGAGAGTGGATCTCTGTGTGTGTGTGTGTGTGTGTGTGTGTGTGTGTGTGTGTGTGTGTGTGTGTGTGTGTGTGTGTGTGTGTGTGTGTGTGTGTGTGTGTGTGTGTGTGTGTGTGTGTGTGTGTGTGTGTGAGGGCTATGTAGAAAAACTGATGGGTGCAAAGTAAAGGGTGAGTGAAAGTGAGTGAAGAGAGAGAGAGATTAAAGAAAGATCAGACATGAATCCTTTCTCAGTTTCCCAGATGAAATTATAGTGAGAGGAGAGAGAGGGATATTAAGGAGGACATGAGATCTGCTATGAATACAACTGGAGAGGATGAATAAAGGAAACTGACGTCAGCCAAAGTGGAAGTTAAGGGAGGATAGAGAGGAGGTTAGAGGGGAGGTTAGAGAGATAGAGAGGAGGGTAGAGAGGAGGGTAGAGAGGAGGGTAGAGAGGAGGTTAGAGAGGAGGTTAGAGAGGAGGGTAGAGAGGAGGTTAGAGAGATAGAGAGGAGGGTAGAGAGGAGGTTAGAGAGGAGGTTAGAGAGGAGGGTAGAGAGGAGGTTAGAGAGGAGGTTAGAGAGGAGGTTAGAGAGGAGGTTAGAGAGGAGGTTAGAGAGATAGATAGCAGATTAGAGAGGAGGATAGAGAGGAGATTAGAGAGGAGGTTAGAGAGATAGAGAGGAGCTTAGAGAGATAGAGAGGATATTTTAGAGGAGGTTAGAGAGGAGGTTAGAGAGGAGGTTAGAGAGATAGATAGCAGATTAGAGAGGAGGATAGAGAGGAGATTAGAGAGGAGGTTAGAGAGATAGAGAGGAGATTAGAGAGATAGAGATGATATTTTAGAGGAGGTTAGAGAGGAGGTTAGAGATGAGGTTAGAGAGATAGAGAGGAGGTTAGAGAGGAGGTTAGAGGGATAGAGAGGAGGTTAGAGATGAGGTTAGAGAGATAGAGAGATAGAGAGGAGGTTAGAGAGGAGGTTAGAGAGGAGGTTAGAGAGGAGGGTAGAGAGGAGGTTAGAGAGGAGGTTAGAGAGGAGGTTAGAGAGGAGGTTAGAGAGGAGGTTAGAGAGATAGATAGCAGATTAGAGAGGAGGATAGAGAGGAGATTAGAGAGGAGGTTAGAGAGATAGAGAGGAGATTAGAGAGATAGAGAGGATATTTTAGAGGAGGTTAGAGAGGAGGTTAGAGAGGAGGTTAGAGAGATAGATAGCAGATTAGAGAGGAGGATAGAGAGGAGATTAGAGAGGAGGTTAGAGAGATAGAGAGGAGATTAGAGAGATAGAGATGATATTTTAGAGGAGGTTAGAGAGGAGGTTAGAGATGAGGTTAGAGAGATAGAGAGGAGGTTAGAGAGGAGGTTAGAGGGATAGAGAGGAGGTTAGAGATGAGGTTAGAGAGATAGAGAGATAGAGAGGAGGTTAGAGAGATAGAGAGATAGAGAGATAGAGAGGGGGTTAGATCGATAGAGAGGTTAGAGAGGAGGTTAGAGAGATAGAGAGGAGGTTAGAGAGGTTAGAGAGATAGAGAGATAGAGAGGAGGTTAGAGAGATAGAGAGGGGGTTAGATAGATAGAGAGATAGAGAGGAGATTTTAGAGGAGGTTAGAGAGATAGAGAGATAGAGAGGTTAGAGAGGAGGTTAGGGAGACAGAGATGAGGTTATAGAGGAGGATCGAGAGGAGGTTAGAGAGGAGGAATGAGAGAGAGGAGGTTAGAGAGGAGGTTAGATAAGAGGACAGAGAGGAGGACAGATAGATAGACAGGAGGTTAGAGAGAAGGTTAGAGAGATAGAGAGGAGGTTAGAGAGATAGAGAGGGGGTTATAGAGATAGAGAGGAGGTTAGAGAGATAGAGAGAGGTTAGAAAGGAGGATAGAGAGATAGAGAGATAGAGAGGAGGTTAGAGAGGAGGATAGAGAGATAGAGAGATAGAGAGGAGGTTAGAGAGATAGAGAGGAGGTTAGAGAGATAGAGAGGAGGTTAGAGAGGAGGATAGAGAGATAGAGAGGAGGTTAGAGAAGAGGATAGAGAATAGAGAGGAGGTTAGAGAGATGGAGAGGAGGTTGAAGAGGAGGATAGAGAGATAGAGAGGAGGTTAGAGAGGAGGTTAGAGAGATATAGAGGAGGTTAGAGAGGAGGTTAGAGAAGAGGTAAGAGAGATAGAGAGGAGGTTATAGAAGAGGTAAGACAGATAGAGAGGAGGTTAGAGAGGAGGTTGGAGAGATAGAGAGGAGGTTAGAGAGGTTAGAGAGATAGAGAGGAGGTTAGAGAGATAGAGAGGAGGTTAGAGAGATAGAGAGGAGGTTAGAGAGATAGAGAGGAGGTTATAGAGATAGAGAGGAGGTTAGAGAGATAGAAATGAGGTTAGAGAGGAGGATAGAGAGATAGAGATAGAGAGGAGGTTAGAGAGATAGAGATGAGGTTAGAGAGATAGAGAGGATGTTAGAGAGGAGGATAGAGAGATAGAGAGGAGGTTAGAGAGGAGGATAGAGAATAGAGAGGAGGTTAGAGAGATAGAGAGGAGGTTAGAGAGGAGGATAGAGAGATAGATAGGAGGTTAGAGAGGAGGTTAGAGAGATATAGAGGAGGTTAGAGAAGAGGTAAGAGAGATAGAGAGGAGGTTATAGAAGAGGTAAGAGAGATAGGGAGGAGGTTAGAGAGGAGGTTAGAGAGGAGGTTAGAGAGATAGAGAAAAGGTTAGAGAGGAGGTTGGAGAGATAGAGAGGAGGTTAGAGAGATAGAAAGGAGGATAGAGAGATAGAGGGATAGAGAGGAGGTTAGAGAGATAGAGAGGAGGTTAGAGAGGAGGATAGAGAGATAGAGAGGAGGTTAGAGAGCAGGATAGAGAATAGAGAGGAGGTTAGAGAGATAGAGAGGAGGTTAGAGAGGAGGATATAGAGCTAGAGAGGAGGTTAGAGAGGAGGTTAGAGAGATATAGAGGAGGTTAGAGAGGAGGTTAGAGAAGAGGTAAGAGAGATAGAGAGGAGGTTATAGAAGAGGTAAGAGAGATAGAGAGGAGGTTAGAGAGGAGGTTAGAGCGATAGAGAGGAGGTTAGAGAGGATATAGATGATATTAGAGAAGAGGTTAGAGAGATAGAGGAGAATAGAGAGGAGGTTAGAGAGGAGGTTAGAGAGGAGGTTAGAGAGGAGGAATGAGAGATAGAGAGGAGGTTAGAGAGGAGGTTAGATAGGAGGACAGAGAGGAGGACAGATAGATAGACAGGAGGTTAGAGAGAAGGTTAGAAATATAGAGAGGAGGTTAGAGAGATAGAGAGGAGGTTATAGAGATAGAGAGGAGGTTAGAGAGATAGAGAGAGGTAAGAGAGGAGGATAGCGAGATAGAGAGATAGAGAGGAGATAAGAGAGATAGAGAGGAGGTTAGAGAGGAGGATAGAGAGATAGAGAGATAGAGAGGAGGTTAGAGAGATAGAGAGGAGGTTAGAGAGATAGAGATGTTAGAGAGGAGGATAGAGAGATAGAGAGGAGGTTAGAGAGGAGGATAGAGAATAGAGAGGAGGTTAGAGAGATAGAGAGGAGGTTAAAGAGGAGGATAGAGAGATAGAGAGGAGGTTAGAGAGGAGGATAGAGAATAGAGAGGAGGTTAGAGAGATAGAGAGGAGGTTAGAGCGGAGGATAGAGAGATAGAGATGAGGTTAGAGAGGAGGTTAGAGAGATATAGAGGAGGTTAGAGAGGAGGTTAGAGAAGAGGTAAGAGAGATAGAAAGGAGGTTATAGAAGAGGTAAGAGAGATAGAGAGGAGGTTAGAGAGGAGGTTAGAGCGATAGAGAGGAGGTTAGAGAGATAGAGAGGAGGTTAGAGAGATAGAGAGGAGGTTAGAGAGATAGAAAGGAGGTTAGAGAGGAGGTTAGAGAGATAGAGAGGAGGTTAGAGAGATATAGATGAGGTTAGAGAGGAGGATAGAGAATAGAGAGGAGGTTAGAGAGATAGAGAGGAGGTTAGAGAGGAGGATAGAGAGATAGAGAGGAGGTTAGAGAGGAGGTTAGAGAAGAGGTAAGAGAGATAGAGAGGAGGTTATAGAAGAGGTAAGAGAGATAGAGAGGAGGTTAGAGAGATAGAGAGGAGGTTAGAGAGGAGGTTGGAGAGATAGAGAGGAGATTAGAGAGGAGGATAGAGAGGAGATTAGAGAGGAGGTTAGAGAGATAGAGAGGAGATTAGAGAGATAGAGAGGAGATTTTAGAGGAGGTTAGAGAGGAGGTTAGAGATGAGGTTAGAGAGATAGAGAGGAGATTAGATAGGAGGTTAAAGGGATAGAGAGGAGGTTAGAGAGGAGGTTAGAGAGATAGAGAGATAGAGAGGAGGTTAGAGAGGAGGTTAGAGAGATAGAGCGGAGGTTAGAGAGGAGGTTAGATAGATAGAGAGATAGAGAGGGGGTTAGATAGATAGAAAGGTTAGATAGGATGTTAGGGAGGAGGGTAGAGAGATAGAGAGGAGGTTAGAGAGGAGGTTAGAGCGATAGAGAGATAGAGAGGAGATTAGAGAGATAGAGAGATAGAGAGGGGGTTAGATAGATAGAGAGATAGAGAGGAGATTTTAGAGGAGGTTAGAGAGATAGAGAGGAGGTTAGAGAGATAGAGAGATAGAGAGGTTAGAGAGGAGGTTAGAGAGACAGAGATGAGGTTATAGAGGAGGATAGAGAGGAGATTAGAGAGATAGAGAGGAGGTTAGAGAGGAGGTTAAAGAGGAGGAATGAGAGATAGAGAGGAGGTTAGAGAGGAGGTTAGATAGGAGGACAGAGAGGAGGACAGATAGACAGGAGGTTAGAGAGAAGGTTAGAAAGATAGAGAGGAGGTTAGAGAGATAGAGAGGAGGTTATAGAGATAGAGAGGAGGTTAGAGAGATAGAGAGAGGATAGAGAGATAGAGAGATAGAGAGGAGATAAGAGAGATAGAGAGGAGGTTAGAGAGTAGGATAGAGAGATAGAGAGATAGAGAGGAGGTTAGAGAGATAGAGAGGAGGTTAGAGAGATAGAGATGAGGTTAGAGAGGAGGATATAGAGATAGAGAGGAGGTTAGAGAGGAGGATAGAGAATAGAGAGGAGGATAGAGAGATAGAGAGGAGGTTAGAGAGGCGGTTAGAGAGATATAGAGGAGGTTAGAGAAGAGGTAAGAGACATAGAGAGGAGGTTATAGAAGAGGTAAGAGAGATAGAGAGGATGTTAGAGAGGAGGTTAGAGAGATAGAGAGGAGGTTAGAGAGGAGGTTGGAGAGATAGAGAGGAGGTTAGAGAGGAAGTTAGAGAGATAGAGAGGAGCTTAGAGAGATAGAGAGGAGGTTATAGAGATAGAGAGGATGTTAGAGAGATAGAGAGGAGGTTAGAGAGGAGGATAGAGAGATAGAGAGGAGGTTAGAGAGGAGGATAGAGAATAGAGAGGAGGTTAGAGAGATAGAGATGAGGTTAGAGCGGAGGATAGAGAGATAGAGAGGAGGTTAGAGAGGAGATTAGAGAAGAGGTAAGAGAGATAGAGAGGAGGTTATAGAAGAGGTAAGAGAGATAGAGAGGAGATTAGAGAGGAGGTTAGAGAGATAGAGAGGAGGTTAGAGAGATAGAGAGGAGGTTTGAGAGATAGAGAGGAGGTTAGAGAGATAGAAAGGAGGTTAGAGAGGAGGATAGAGAGATAGAGAGATAGAGAGGAGGTTAGAGAGATAGAGAGGAGGTTAGAGAGATAGAGAGGAGGTTAGAGAGGAGGATATAAGGATAGAGAGGAGGTTAGAGAGGATGATCGAGAATAGAGAGGAGGTTAGAGAGATAGAGAGGAGGTTAGAGAGGAGGATAGATAGATAGAGAGGAGGTTAGAGAGGAGGTTAGAGAGATATAGAGGAGGTTAGAGAGGAGGTTAGAGAAGAGGTAAGAGAGATAGAGGAGGTTATAGAAGAGGTAAGAGAGATAGAGAGGAGGTTAGAGAGGAGGTTAGAGAGATAGAGAGGAGGTTAGAGAGGAGGTTGGAGAGATAGAGAGGAGGTTATAGAAGAGGTAAGAGAGATAGAGAGGAGGTTAGAGAGAAGGTTAGAGAGGAGGTTAGAGAGATAGAGAGGAGGTTAGAGAGGAGGTTGGAGAGATAGAGAGGAGGTTAGAGAGTAGGTTAGAGAGATAGAGAGGAGGTTAGAGAGGAGGTTGGAGAGATAGAGAGGAGGTTAGAGAGGAGGTAAGAGAGGAGTTTACAGAACAACAAAGTCAGTCGGCTTTGTCCCAAATGGCACCCTATTCCCTATAATGGCACCCTATTCCCCAGTGAGTGACCAAGGCCAATAGGTTAGAGGGTGCATTTGGGACGCATTCCTCGTCTTTCAATTCTGTCAGTCAGTCAGATTTAAATACACACTGTTTCCTTTCATCCACTGAAAGTGTGCAGTACATAGAAGTAAGCATCTCTCCAAATTAGGGACGTGAGCGTACGGTCTTCACATTGTAAACCATGTGTGTTCCCGACAGTCACCCAGTCTGTGCACTCTATAACAAGCTGAGAGTACGGTCTTCACATTGTAAACCATGTGTGTTCCCGGTAGTCACCCAGTCTGTGCACTCTATAACAAGCTCAGAGTACGGTCTTCACATTGTAAACCATGTGTGTTCCCGGCAGTCACCCAGTCTGTGCACTCTATAACAAGCTGAGAGTACGTCTTCACATTGTAAACCATGTGTGTTCCCGACAGTCACCCAGTCTGTGCACTCTATAACAAGCTGAGAGTACGGTCTTCACATTGTAAACCATGTGTGTTCCCGGCAGTCACCCAGTCTGTGCACTCTATAACAAGCTGAGAGTACGTCTTCACATTGTAAACAACCATTTGTGTTTCCGACAGTCACCCAGTCTGTGCACTCTATAACAAGCTCAGAGTACGGTCTTCACATTGTAAACCATGTGTGTTCCCGGCAGTCACCCAGTCTGTGCACTCTATAACAAGCTGAGAGTACGGTCTTCACATTGTAAACCATGTGTGTTCCCGGCAGTCACCCAGTCTGTGCACTCTATAACAAGCTGAGAGTACGGTCTTCACATTGTAAACCATGTGTGTTCCCGGCAGTCACCCAGTCTGTGCACTCTATAACAAGCTGAGAGTACGGTCTTCACATTGTAAACCATGTGTGTTCCCGGCAGTCACCCAGTCTGTGCACTCTATAACAAGCTGAGAGTACGTCTTCACATTGTAAACCATGTGTGTTCCCGACAGTCACCCAGTCTGTGCACTCTATAACAAGCTGAGAGTACGGTCTTCACATTGTAAACAACCATGTGTGTTCCCGGCAGTCACCCAGTCTGTGCACTCTATAACAAGCTGAGAGTACGGTCTTCACATTGTAAACCATGTGTGTTCCTGGCAGTCACCCAGTCTGTGCACTCTATAACAAGCTGAGAGTACGGTCTTCACATTGTAAACCATGTGTGTTCCCGGCAGTCACCCAGTCTGTGCACTCTATAACAAGCTGAGAGTACGGTCTTCACATTGTAAACCATGTGTGTTTCCGACAGTCACCCAGTCTGTGCACTCTATAACAAGCTGAGAGTACGGTCTTCACATTGTAAACCATGTGTGTTCCCGGCAGTCACCCAGTCTGTGCACTCTATAACAAGCTGAGAGTACGGTCTTCACATTGTAAACCATGTGTGTTCCCGACAGTAACCCAGTCTGTGCACTCTATAACAAGCTGAGAGTACGGTCTTCACATTGTAAACCATGTGTGTTCCCGACAGTCACCCAGTCTGTGCACTCTATAACAAGCTGAGAGTACTGTCTTCACATTGTAAACCATGTGTGTTCCCGACAGTCACCCAGTCTGTGCACTCTATAACAAGCTGAGAGTACGGTCTTCACATTGTAAACCATGTGTGTTCCCGACAGTCACCCAGTCTGTGCACTCTATAACAAGCTGAGAGTACGGTCTTCACATTGTAAACCATGTGTGTTCCCGGCAGTCACCCAGTCTGTGCACTCTATAACAAGCTGAGAGTACGGTTTTCACATTGTAAACCATGTGTGTTCCCGACAGTCACCCAGTCTGTGCACTCTATAACAAGTTGAGAGTACGTCTTCACATTGTAAACCATGTGTGTTCCCGACAGTCACCCAGTCTGTGCACTCTATAACAAGCTGAGAGTACGGTCTTCACATTGTAAACCATGTGTGTTCCCGGCAGTCACCCAGTTTGTGCACTCTATAACAAGCTGAGAGTACGGTCTTCACATTGTAAACCATGTGTGTTCCCGGCAGTCACCCAGTTTGTGCACTCTATAACAAGCTGAGAGTACGGTCTTCACATTGTAAACCATGTGTGTTCCCTGCAGTCACCCAGTCTGTGCACTCTATAACAAGCTGAGAGTACGGTCTTCACATTGTAAACAACCATGTGTGTTCCCGACAGTCACCCAGTCTGTGCACTCTATAACAAGCTGAGAGTACGTCTTCACATTGTAAACCATGTGTGTTCCCTGCAGTCACCCAGTCTGTGCACTCTATAACAAGCTGAGAGTACGGTCTTCACATTGTAAACAACCATGTGTGTTCCTGGCAGTCACCCAGTCTGTGCACTCTATAACAAGCTGAGAGTACGGTCTTCACATTGTAAACCATGTGTGTTCCCGACAGTCACCCAGTCTGTGCACTCTATAACAAGCTGAGAGTACGGTCTTCACATTGTAAACCATGTGTGTTCCCGACAGTCACCCAGTCTGTGTACTCTATAACAAGCTGAGAGTACGGTCTTCACATTGTAAACCATTTGTGTTCCTGGCAGTCACCCAGTCTGTGCACTCTATAACAAGCTGAGAGTACGTCTTCACATTGTAAACCATGTGTGTTCCCGGCAGTCACCCAGTCTGTGCACTCTATAACAAGCTGAGAGTACGGTCTTCACATTGTAAACCATGTGTGTTCCCGGCAGTCACCCAGTTTGTGCACTCTATAACAAGCTGAGAGTACGGTCTTCACATTGTAAACCATGTGTGTTCCCGACAGTCACCCAGTCTGTGCACTCTATAACAAGCTGAGAGTACGGTCTTCACATTGTAAACCATGTGTGTTCCCGGCAGTCACCCAGTCTGTGCACTCTATAACAAGCTGAGAGTACGGTCTTCACATTGTAAACCATGTGTGTTCCCGACAGTCACCCAGTCTGTGCACTCTATAACAAGCTGAGAGTACGGTCTTCACATTGTAAACCATGTGTGTTCCCGCAGTCACCCAGTCTGTGCACTCTATAACAAGCTGAGAGTACGGTCTTCACATTGTAAACCATGTGTGTTCCCGACAGTCACCAGTCTGTGCACTCTATAACAAGCTGAGAGTACGGTCTTCACATTGTAAACCATGTGTGTTCCTGACAGTCACCCAGTCTGTGCACTCTATAACAGCTGAGAGTACGGTCTTCACATTGTAAACCATGTGTGTTCCCGACAGTCACCCAGTCTGTGCACTCTATAACAAGCTGAGAGTACGGTCTTCACATTGTAAACCATGTGTGTTCCCGGCAGTCACCCAGTCTGTGCACTCTATAACAAGCTGAGAGTACGTTCTTCACATTGTAAACCATGTGTGTTCCCGTCAGTCACCCAGTCTGTGCACTCTATAACAAGCTGAGAGTACGGTCTTCACTATTGTAAAAACCAGGTGTGTTCCCGATAGTCACACCAGTCTGTGTCACTCTATAACAAGCTGAGAGTACGGTCTTCACCATTGTAAACCATGTGTGTTCCCGGCAGTCACCCAGTCCTGTGCACTCTATAACAAGCTGAGAGTACGGTCTTCACATTGGGGGGTTTAAAAAAAAAAAAAAAAACATGTGTGTCCCGACAGTCACCCAGTCCTGTGCATCTCTATAACAAGCTGAGAGGTACGTCCTTCACATTGTAAACCATGTGTGTTCCGACGTTCAGTCACCCAGTCTGTGTACTCTATAACAAGCTGAGAGTACGGTCCTTTCACATTGTAAACCATGTGTGTTCCCGGTATCAGTCCAACCCAGTCTGTGCACTCTATAACAAGCTGAGAGTACGGTCGTCACATTGTAAACCATGTGTGATTCCCGGCAGTCACCCCAGTCGTGCACTCTATAACAAGCTGAGAGTACGGTCTTCACATTGTAAACCATGTGTGTTCGACAGTCCCAGTCTGTGCACTCTATAACAAGCTGAGAGTACGGTCTTCACATTGTAAACCATGTGTGTTCCGGCAGTCACCCAGTCTGTGCACTCTATAACAGCTGAGAGTAGGTCTTCACATTGTAACCATGTGTGTTCCCGCAGTCACCCAGTCTGTGACTCTATAACAAGCTGAGAGTACGGCCTTCACATTGTAAACCATGTGTGTTTCCGCGGTCACCCAGTCTGTGCACTCTATAACAAGCTGAGAGTACGGTCTTCACATTGTAAACCATGTGTTTGGCCGCTCACCCAGTCTTTGCACTCTATAACAGCTGAAGTACGGTCTTCACATTGTAAACCATGTGTGTTCCGGCAGTCACCCAGTCTGTGCACTCTATAACAAGCTGAGAGTACGGTTTCACATTGTCACATGTGTGTTCCGAGTCACCCAGTCTGTGCACTCTATAACAAGCTGAGAGTACGTCTTCACATTGTAAACCATAAAAGTTGTGTTCCCGGTAGTCACCCAGTCTGTGCACTCTATAACAAGCTGAGAGTACGGTCTTCACATTGTAAACCATGTGTGTTCCCGGTAGTCACCCAGTCTGTGCACTCTATAACAAGCTGAGAGTACGGTCTTCACATTGTAAACCATGTGTGTTCCGACAGTCACCCAGTCTGTGTACTCTATAACAAGCTGAGAGTACGGTCTTCACATTGTAAACCATGTGTGTTCCCGGCAGTCACCCAGTCTGTGCACTCTATAACAAGCTGAGAGTACGGTCTTCACATTGTAAACCATGTGTGTTCCCGACAGTCACCCAGTCTGTGCACTCTATAACAAGCTGAGAGTACGGTCTTCACATTGTAAACCATGTGTGTTCCCGACAGTCACCCAGTCTGTGCACTCTATAACAAGCTGAGAGTACGGTCTTCACATTGTAAACCATGTGTGTTCCCGACAGTCACCCCGTCTGTGCACTCTATAACAAGCTGAGAGTACGGTCTTCACATTGTAAACCATGTGTGTTCCCGACAGTCACCCAGTCTGTGCACTCTATAACAAGCTGAGAGTACGGTCTTCACATTGTAAACCATGTGTGTTCCCGACAGTCACCCAGTCTGTGTACTCTATAACAAGCTGAGAGTACGGTCTTCACATTGTAAACCATTTGTGTTCCTGGCAGTCACCCAGTCTGTGCACTCTATAACAAGCTGAGAGTACGTCTTCACATTGTAAACCATGTGTGTTCCCGGCAGTCACCCAGTCTGTGCACTCTATAACAAGCTGAGAGTACGGTCTTCACATTGTAAACCATGTGTGTTCCCGGCAGTCACCCAGTTTGTGCACTCTATAACAAGCTGAGAGTACGGTCTTCACATTGTAAACCATGTGTGTTCCCTGCAGTCACCCAGTCTGTGCACTCTATAACAAGCTGAGAGTACGGTCTTCACATTGTAAACCATGTGTGTTCCCGGCAGTCACCCAGTCTGTGCACTCTATAACAAGCTGAGAGTACGGTCTTCACATTGTAAACAACCATGTGTGTTCCCGACAGTCACCCAGTCTGTGCACTCTATAACAAGCTGAGAGTACGTCTTCACATTGTAAACCATGTGTGTTCCCTGCAGTCACCCAGTCTGTGCACTCTATAACAAGCTGAGAGTACGGTCTTCACATTGTAAACAACCATGTGTGTTCCTGGCAGTCACCCAGTCTGTGCACTCTATAACAAGCTGAGAGTACGGTCTTCACATTGTAAACAACCATGTGTGTTCCCGACAGTCACCCAGTCTGTGCACTCTATAACAAGCTGAGAGTATGGTCTTCACATTGTAAACCATGTGTGTTCCCGGCAGTCACCCAGTCTGTGCACTCTATAACAAGCTGAGAGTACGTTCTTCACATTGTAAACCATGTGTGTTCCCGTCAGTCACCCAGTCTGTGCACTCTATAACAAGCTGAGAGTACGGTCTTCACATTGTAAACCATGTGTGTTCCCGGTAGTCACCCAGTCTGTGCACTCTATAACAAGCTGAGAGTACGTTCTTCACATTGTAAACCATGTGTGTTCCCGGTAGTCACCCAGTCTGTGCACTCTATAACAAGCTGAGAGTACGGTCTTCACATTGTAAACCATGTGTGTTCCCGACAGTCACCCAGTCTGTGCACTCTATAACAAGCTGAGAGTACGGTCTTCACATTGTAAACCATGTGTGTTCCCGGCAGTCACCCAGTCTGTGTACTCTATAACAAGCTGAGAGTACGGTCTTCACATTGTAAACCATGTGTGTTCCCGGTAGTCACCCAGTCTGTGCACTCTATAACAAGCTGAGAGTACGGTCTTCACATTGTAAACCATGTGTGTTCCCGGCAGTCACCCAGTCTGTGTACTCTATAACAAGCTGAGAGTACGGTCTTCACATTGTAAACCATGTGTGTTCCCGGCAGTCACCCAGTCTGTGCACTCTATAACAAGCTGAGAGTACGGTCTTCACATTGTAAACCATGTGTGTTCCCGGCAGTCACCCAGTCTGTGCACTCTATAACAAGCTGAGAGTACGGTCTTCACATTGTAAACCATGTGTGTTTCCGACAGTCACCCAGTCTGTGCACTCTATAACAAGCTGAGAGTACGGTCTTCACATTGTAAACCATGTGTGTTCCCTGCAGTCACCCAGTCTGTGCACTCTATAACAAGCTGAGAGTACGGTCTTCACATTGTAAACCATGTGTGTTTCCGACAGTCACCCAGTCTGTGCACTCTATAACAAGCTGAGAGTACGGTCTTCACATTGTAAACCATGTGTGTTCCCGGCAGTCACCCAGTCTGTGCACTCTATAACAAGCTGAGAGTACGGTCTTCACATTGTAAACCATGTGTGTTCCCGGCAGTCACCCAGTCTGTGTACTCTATAACAAGCTGAGAGTACGGTCTTCACATTGTAAACCATGTGTGTTTCCGGCAGTCACCCAGTCTGTGCACTCTATAACAAGCTGAGAGTACGGTCTTCACATTGTAAACCATGTGTTTTTGCGGCAGTCACCCAGTCTTTGCACTCTATAACAAGCTGAGAGTACGGTCTTCACATTGTAAACCATGTGTGTTCCCGGCAGTCACCCAGTCTGTGCACTCTATAACAAGCTGAGAGTACGGTCTTCACATTGTAAACCATGTGTGTTCCCGGTAGTCACCCAGTCTGTGTACTCTATAACAAGCTGAGAGTACGGTCTTCACATTGTAAACCATTTGTGTTCCCGGTAGTCACCCAGTCTGTGCACTCTATAACAAGCTGAGAGTACGGTCTTCACATTGTAAACCATGTGTGTTCCCGGTAGTCACCCAGTCTGTGCACTCTATAACAAGCTGAGAGTACGGTCTTCACATTGTAAACCATGTGTGTTCCCGACAGTCACCCAGTCTGTGTACTCTATAACAAGCTGAGAGTACGGTCTTCACATTGTAAACCATGTGTGTTCCCGGCAGTCACCCAGTCTGTGCACTCTATAACAAGCTGAGAGTACGGTCTTCACATTGTAAACCATGTGTGTTCCCGACAGTCACCCAGTCTGTGCACTCTATAACAAGCTGAGAGTACGGTCTTCACATTGTAAACCATGTGTGTTCCCGACAGTCACCCAGTCTGTGCACTCTATAACAAGCTGAGAGTACGGTCTTCACATTGTAAACCATGTGTGTTCCCGACAGTCACCCAGTCTGTGCACTCTATAACAAGCTGAGAGTACGGTCTTCACATTGTAAACCATGTGTGTTCCCGACAGTCACCCAGTCTGTGCACTCTATAACAAGCTGAGAGTATGGTCTTCACATTGTAAACCATGTGTGTTCCCCGACAGTCACCCAGTCTATGCACTCTATAACAAGCTGAGAGTACGGTCTTCACATTGTAAACCATGTGTGTTCCCGGCAGTCACCCAGTCTGTGTACTCTATAACAAGCTGAGAGTATGGTCTTCACATTGTAAACCATGTGTGTTCCCCGACAGTCACCCAGTCTATGTACTCTATAACAAGCTGAGAGTACGGTCTTCACATTGTAAACCATGTGTGTTCCTGGCAGTCACCCAGTCTGTGCACTCTATAACAAGCTGAGAGTACAGTCTTCACATTGTAAACCATGTGTGTTCCCGGCAGTCACCCAGTCTGTGCACTCTATAACAAGCTGAGAGTACGGTCTTCACATTGTAAACCATGTGTGTTCCTGGCAGTCACCCAGTCTGTGCACTCTATAACAAGCTGAGAGTACGGTCTTCACATTGTTAACCATGTGTGTTCCCGGCAGTCACCCAGTCTGTGCACTCTATAACAAGCTGAGAGTACGGTCTTCACATTGTAAACCATGTGTGTTCCCGGCAGTCACCCAGTCTGTGCACTCTATAACAAGCTGAGAGTACGTCTTCACATTGTAAACCATGTGTGTTCCCGACAGTCACCCAGTCTGTGCACTCTATAACAAGCTGAGAGTACGGTCTTCACATTGTAAACCATGTGTGTTCCCGACAGTCACCCAGTCTGTGCACTCTATAACAAGCTGAGAAAAAGTTATGAATGTGAGGTTGTGTGTGTGTTTGTGTTTGTCTTTTGTTGTTAGTGTGAGAGTGAGAGCTAAAAGTGTGTGTGTGGTACGTCCCTCTGCTCTGTTGTTAGTGTGTGTGTGTGTGTGTGTGTGTGTGTGTGTGTGTGTGTGTGTGTGTGTGTGTGTGTGTGTGTGTGTGTGTGTGTGTGTGTGTGTGTGTGTGTGTGTGAGAGAGAGGGCTGCTTGGAAGGAAACATGCTGTCATGGCTGAGAGAGAGCCAAGCCTGTTTAAATTACCTTCTGGCTTCCAAGCCTCTCATCTGCAACCTGGCAACAACATTCACTACCACTTCTCTCTCTCTCTCTGTTAAATTCACTACCACTTCTCTCTCTGTCTCTCTGTCAAATTCACTACCACTTCTCTCTCTGTCTCTCTGTCAAATTCACTACCACTTCTCTCTCTCTCTCTGTTAAATTCACTACCACTTCTCTCTCTCTCTCTCTGTTAAATTCACTACCACTTCTCTCTCTGTCTCTCTGTCAAATTCACTACCACTTCTCTCTCTGTCTCTCTGTCAAATTCACTACCACTTCTCTCTCTGTCTCTCTCTCTGTCTCTCTGTCAAATTCACTACCACTTCTCTCTCTCTCTCTCTCTCTCTGTCTCTCTGTCAAATTCACTACCACTTCTCTCTCTGTCTCTCTGTCAAATTCACTACCACTTCTCTCTCTGTCTCTCTGTCAAATTCACTACCACTTCTCTCTCTCTCTCTCTCTCTCTCTCTCTCTCTCTCTCTCTCTCTCTCTCTGTCTCTCTGTCAAATTCACTACCTCTTCTCTCTCTCTCTCTCTCTCTCTCTCTCTCTCTCTCTCTCTCTGTCTCTCTGTCAAATTCACTACCACTTCTCTCTCTGTCTCTCTGTCAAATTCACTACCACTTCTCTCTCTCTCTCTCTCTGTCTCTCTGTCAAATTCACTACCACTTCTCTCTCTCTCTCTCTCTCTGTCTCTCTGTCAAATTCACTACCACTTCTCTCTCTTTCTCTCTGTCAAATTCACTACCACCTCTCTCTCTCTGTCTCTGTCTTTTTTTTCGCTACACATGTGGACTAGCAACGTTACTACACACATGTGGACTAGCAACGTTACTACACACGTGGACTAGCAACGTTACTACACACATGTGGACTAGCAACGTTACTACACACATGTGGACTAGCAACATTACTACACACATGTGGACTAGCAACGTTACTACACACATGTGGACTAGCAACGTTACTATACACATGTGGACTAGCAACGTTACTATACACATGTGGACTAGCAACATTACTACACACATGGGGACTAGCAACGTTACTATACACATGTGGACTAGCAATGTTACTACACACATGTGGACTAGCAACATTACTACACACATGTGGACTAGCAACGTTACTACACACATGTGGACTAGCAACGTTACTATACACATGTGGACTAGCAACGTTACTACACACATGTGGACTAGCAACGTTACTATATACATGTGGACTAGCAACGTTACTACACACATGTGGACTAGCAACGTTACTACACACATGTGGACTAGCAACGTTACTACACACATGTGGACTAGCAACGTTACTATACACATGTGGACTAGCAACATTACTACACACATGTGGACTAGCAACGTTACTATACACATGTGGACTAGCAACATTACTACACACATGTGGACTAGCAACGTTACTATACACATGTGGACTAGCAACATTACTACACACATGTGGACTAGCAACGTTACTATACACATGTGGACTAGCAACGTTACTATACACATGTGGACTAGCAACATTACTACACACATGTGGACTAGCAACGTTACTATACACATGTGGACTAGCAACGTTACTACACATGTGGACTAGCAACGTTACTACACACATGTGGACTAGCAACGTTACTACACACATGTGGACTAGCAACGTTACTATACACATGTGGACTAGCAACGTTACTACACACATGTGGACTAGCAACGTTACTACACACATGTGGACTAGCAACGTTACTACACACATGTGGACTAGCAACGTTACTACACACATGTGGACTAGCAACGTTACTACACACATGTGGACTAGCAACGTTACTATATACATGTGGGCTAGCAACGTTAAAGAAGGATTTTTAAGCCTTGAGACAATTGAGACATGGATTGTGTATGTGTGTCATTCAGAGGGTGAATGTATTAGACAAAATATTTAAGTGCCTTTGAACGGGGTATGGTAGTATGTGCCAGGCGCACCGGTTTGTGTCAGGAACTGCAAAGCTGCTGGGTTTATCACTTTCAGCAGTTTCCCATGTGTATCAAGAATGATCCACTACCCAAAGGACATCCTACCAACTTCACCCGACTAAGCATTGGAGTCAACTTAGGCCAGCATCCCTGTGGAACGCTTTCAACACCTTGTAGAGTCCATTCCCTGACAAATTGAGGCTGTTCTGAGAGCAGAAGGGGGTGCAACTCAATATTAGGAAGGTGTTCCCAATGTTCTGTACACTCAGTGTTCACACACACACACACACACACACACACACACACACACACACACACACACACACACACACACACACACACACACACACACACACACACACACACACACACACACACACACACGTCTCTTTCTTCCTCAGTGAACCTATCCACATCTAACATCATGTTATCTTCACTAATAGACCAGACGTTGTCTTAAAGCCATGTCCTCTTTTAGTAGGATCACCCAACCCTCATCCAAATACCACTACAGGCCTGTGTGTGTGTGTGTGTGTGTATGTGTGTGTGTGTGTGTGTGTGTGTGTGTGTGTGTGTGTGTATGTGTGTGTGTGTGTGTGTGTGTGTGTGTGTGTGTGTGTGTGTGTGTGTGTGTGTGTGTGTGTGTGTGTGTGTGTGTGTGTGTGTGTGTGTGTGTGTGTGTGTGTGTGTGTGTGTGTGAACACACCACTAATAACCCTCATGTGTTTGTCCTTCAGTGTAATGGGTCCCATAAATCATATCATATTCTCTTAAGAGATTCTCCACGCGCCTACACACACACACACACACACACTTACACACACACACACACACACTCCTCATTCCTCTCAAGGACCCTGATGATTCCTATTGATTAACCCTAGTCATCTGGAGGAAGTGTTGTAGTTGATATGTTACTGAAGAAGTGTGTTTGTGTTTTATGCTTTAACTTTTATATATAGATTTGTATTTATTTATTAATACTTTATTGATGATCATGTTCGCTCTTTGATTTACCTCGACTGTGTTTTGAACTTTTTGTTTTGACGTTAGAGGTGTTTTGGTTGTTATTGTCATACTGTTTAATACAGGAAGTAACTCATTGTGCAGATTACCATGGTTGCTATGGACACGGTTTAGGAACTTGGGGATTCGGCTGAAAAAAATATGTTACAGTTGTCAGAAATGCTACAAAATTGTAGCACGTCGTTGATTCTTAATTTAATGGGAACGTGAGCGCCATAAATTATAAACGTTAAAAAAACGGTTGCACCTACAAAACATATTCAGTCTCGTTTCAAACGGACATTTAGAATTTCATCTCGCTGGTGGTAGAAAATTATCAAAAAACTTAATTGGTAACGACTCTGTTAAAATAATCACATACGAGGTTCTCGGTAACGGCCCGAATGAGTCATGACAAGAGGCGGGGAGTGTGTTGTGTACCTCCAAGTTGATTTGCGGAGTTTTATCGACATTGGTCTCATGTTGGCTTAGATGTGATGTTCGGAAGATTTCACTCAACCCATCCTTTAACATATGCTTCCTATAGTTATAGAGCGTCATCTGGGATGCGGTTTAAAATGGTGATGCTTCATGCTCAACTCAAGAGTAATGTATTACGATTAAGAGCGAGACCCCTGTTTTAATTGGTTCATGCAGGATCTCACTGATAGACCACCAGGATATTGTCTGTGAAAATGGTGATACGGTCCACCCAATGATACTAGTCTGACACTGAACTAATTCGTTCTGTCAAGGAGGACAGGTTGAGACCACCTCTAGAAACCCCTGTCCTCTACCTCACCTCACAGGAGGACAGGTTGAGACAACACTAACCCCTGTCCTCTACCTCACCTCACAGGAGGACAGGTTGAGACAACACTAACCCCTGTCCTCTACCTCACCTCACAGGAGGACAGGTTGAGACAACACTAACCCCTGTCCTCTACCTCACCTCACAGGAGGACAGGTTGAGACCACCTCTAGAAACCCCTGTCCTCTACCTCACCTCACAGGAGGACAGGTTGAGACAACCTCTAGAACCCCTGTCCTCTAACTCACCTCACAGGAGGACAGGTTGAGACAACACTAACCCCTGTCCTCTACCTCACCTCACAGGAGGACAGGTTGAGACAACCTCTAGAACCCCTGTCCTCTACCTCACCCCACAGGAGGACAGGTTGAGACAACCTCTAGAACCCCTGTCCTCTACCTCACCTCACAGGAGGACAGGTTGAGACAACACTAACCCCTGTCCTCTACCTCACCTCACAGGAGGACAGGTTGAGACAACACTAACCCCTGTCCTCTACCTCACCTCACAGGAGGACAGGTTGAGACAACCTCTAGATCCCCTGTCCTCTACCTCACCTCACAGGAGGACAGGTTGAGACAACACTAACCCCTGTCCTCTACCTCACCTCACAGGAGGACATGTTGAGACCACCTCTAGAAACCCCTGTCCTCTACCTCACCTCACAGGAGGACAGGTTGGGACAACACTAACCCCTGTCCTCTACCTCACCTCACAGGAGGACAGGTTGAGACAACACTAACCCCTGTCCTCTACCTCACCTCACAGGAGGACAGGTTGAGACAACCTCTAGAACCCCTGTCCTCTACCTCACCTCACAGGAGGACAGGTTGGGACAACACTAACCCCTGTCCTCCACCTCACCTCACAGGGGGACAGGTTGAGACAACCTCTAGAACCCCTGTCCTCTACCTCACCTCACAGGAGGACAGGTGGAGACAACCTCTGAACCCCTGTCCTCTACCTCACCTCACAGGAGGACAGGTTGAGACAACCTCTAGAACCCCTGTCCTCTACCTCACCTCACAGGAGGACAGGTTGAGACCACCTCTAGAAACCCCTGTCCTCTACCTCACCTCACAGGAGGACAGGTTGAGACAACACTAACCCCTGTCCTCTACCTCACCTCACAGGAGGACAGGTTGAGACAACACTAACCCCTGTCCTCTACCTCACCTCACAGGAGGACAGGTTGGGACAACACTAACCCCTGTCCTCTACCTCACCTCACAGGAGGACAGGTTGGGACAACACTAACCCCTGTCCTCTACCTCACCTCACAGGAGGACAGGTTGAGACAACCACTAGAAACCTCTGTCCTCTACCTCACCTCACAGGAGGACAGGTTGGGACAACACTAACCCCTGTCCTCTACCTCACCTCACAGGAGGACAGGTTGAGACCACCTCTAGAAACCCCTGTCCTCTACCTCACCTCACAGGAGGACAGGTTGAGACAACCACTAGAAACCTCTGTCCTCTACCTCACCTCACAGGAGTACAGGTTGGGACAACACTAACCCCTGTCCTCTACCTCACCTCACAGGAGGACAGGTTGAGACCACCTCTAGAAACCCCTGTCCTCTACCTCACCTCACAGGAGGACAGGTTGAGACAACACTAACCCCTGTCCTCTACCTCACCTCACAAGAGGACAGGTTGAGACAACCTCTAGAATCCCTGTCCTCTACCTCACCTCACAGGAGGACAGGTTGAGACAACACTAACCCCTGTCCTCTACCTCACCTCATAGGAGGACAGGTTGAGACAACCTCTAGAACCACTGTCCTCTACCTCACCTCACAGGAGGACAGGTTGAGACAACACAAACCCCTGTCCTCTACCTCACCTCACAGGAGGACAGGTTGAGACAACCTCTAGAACCCCTGTCCTCTACCTCACCTCACAGGAGGACAGGTTGAGACAACACTAACCCCTGTCCTCTACCTCACCTCACAGGAGGACAGGTTGAGACAACCTCTAGAACCCCTGTCCTCTACCTCACCTCACAGGAGGACAGGTTGAGACAACACTAACCCCTGTCCTCTACCTCACCTCACAGGAGGACAGGTTGAGACAACCTCTAGAACCCCTGTCCTCTACCTCACCTCACAGGAGGACAGGTTGAGACAACACTAACCCCTGTCCTCTACCTCACCTCACAGGAGGACAGGTTGAGACAACACTAACCCCTGTCCTCTACCTCACCTCACAGGAGGACAGGTTGAGACAACCTCTAGAACCCCTGTCCTCTACCTCACCTCACAGGAGGACAGGTTGAGACAACACTAACCCCTGTCCTCTACCTCACCTCACAGGAGGACAGGTTGAGACAACCTCTAGAACCCCTGTCCTCTACCTCACCTCACAGGAGGACAGGTTGAGACAACACAAACCCCTGTCCTCTACCTCACCTCACAGGAGGACAGGTTGAGACAACCTCTAGAACCCCTGTCCTCTACCTCACCTCACAGGAGGACAGGTTGAGACAACACTAACCCCTGTCCTCTACCTCACCTCACAGGAGGACAGGTTGGGACAACACTAACCCCTGTCCTCTACCTCACCTCACAGGAGGACAGGTTGAGACAACACTAACCCCTGTCCTCTACCTCACCTCACAGGAGGACAGGTTGAGACAACACTAACCCCTGTCCTCTACCTCACCTCACAGGAGGACAGGTTGAGACCACCTCTAGAAACCCCTGTCCTCTACCTCACCTCACAGGAGGACAGGTTGAGACAACCTCTAGAACCCCTGTCCTCTAACTCACCTCACAGGAGGACAGGTTGAGACAACACTAACCCCTGTCCTCTACCTCACCTCACAGGAGGACAGGTTGAGACAACCTCTAGAACCCCTGTCCTCTACCTCACCCCACAGGAGGACAGGTTGAGACAACCTCTAGAACCCCTGTCCTCTACCTCACCTCACAGGAGGACAGGTTGAGACAACACTAACCCCTGTCCTCTACCTCACCTCACAGGAGGACAGGTTGAGACAACACTAACCCCTGTCCTCTACCTCACCTCACAGGAGGACAGGTTGAGACAACCTCTAGATCCCCTGTCCTCTACCTCACCTCACAGGAGGACAGGTTGAGACAACACTAACCCCTGTCCTCTACCTCACCTCACAGGAGGACATGTTGAGACCACCTCTAGAAACCCCTGTCCTCTACCTCACCTCACAGGAGGACAGGTTGGGACAACACTAACCCCTGTCCTCTACCTCACCTCACAGGAGGACAGGTTGAGACAACACTAACCCCTGTCCTCTACCTCACCTCACAGGAGGACAGGTTGAGACAACCTCTAGAACCCCTGTCCTCTACCTCACCTCACAGGAGGACAGGTTGGGACAACACTAACCCCTGTCCTCCACCTCACCTCACAGGGGGACAGGTTGAGACAACCTCTAGAACCCCTGTCCTCTACCTCACCTCACAGGAGGACAGGTGGAGACAACCTCTGAACCCCTGTCCTCTACCTCACCTCACAGGAGGACAGGTTGAGACAACCTCTAGAACCCCTGTCCTCTACCTCACCTCACAGGAGGACAGGTTGAGACCACCTCTAGAAACCCCTGTCCTCTACCTCACCTCACAGGAGGACAGGTTGAGACAACACTAACCCCTGTCCTCTACCTCACCTCACAGGAGGACAGGTTGGGACAACACTAACCCCTGTCCTCTACCTCACCTCACAGGAGGACAGGTTGAGACAACCACTAGAAACCTCTGTCCTCTACCTCACCTCACAGGAGGACAGGTTGGGACAACACTAACCCCTGTCCTCTACCTCACCTCACAGGAGGACAGGTTGAGACCACCTCTAGAAACCCCTGTCCTCTACCTCACCTCACAGGAGGACAGGTTGAGACAACCACTAGAAACCTCTGTCCTCTACCTCACCTCACAGGAGTACAGGTTGGGACAACACTAACCCCTGTCCTCTACCTCACCTCACAGGAGGACAGGTTGAGACCACCTCTAGAAACCCCTGTCCTCTACCTCACCTCACAGGAGGACAGGTTGAGACAACACTAACCCCTGTCCTCTACCTCACCTCACAAGAGGACAGGTTGAGACAACCTCTAGAATCCCTGTCCTCTACCTCACCTCACAGGAGGACAGGTTGAGACAACACTAACCCCTGTCCTCTACCTCACCTCATAGGAGGACAGGTTGAGACAACCTCTAGAACCCCTGTCCTCTACCTCACCTCACAGGAGGACAGGTTGAGACAACACAAACCCCTGTCCTCTACCTCACCTCACAGGAGGACAGGTTGAGACAACCTCTAGAACCCCTGTCCTCTACCTCACCTCACAGGAGGACAGGTTGAGACAACACTAACCCCTGTCCTCTACCTCACCTCACAGGAGGACAGGTTGAGACAACCTCTAGAACCCCTGTCCTCTACCTCACCTCACAGGAGGACAGGTTGAGACAACACTAACCCCTGTCCTCTACCTCACCTCACAGGAGGACAGGTTGAGACAACCTCTAGAACCCCTGTCCTCTACCTCACCTCACAGGAGGACAGGTTGAGACAACACTAACCCCTGTCCTCTACCTCACCTCACAGGAGGACAGGTTGAGACAACACTAACCCCTGTCCTCTACCTCACCTCACAGGAGGACAGGTTGAGACAACCTCTAGAACCCCTGTCCTCTACCTCACCTCACAGGAGGACAGGTTGAGACAACACTAACCCCTGTCCTCTACCTCACCTCACAGGAGGACAGGTTGAGACAACCTCTAGAACCCCTGTCCTCTACCTCACCTCACAGGAGGACAGGTTAAGACAACACAAACCCCTGTCCTCTACCTCACCTCACAGGAGGACAGGTTGAGACAACCTCTAGAACCCCTGTCCTCTACCTCACCTCACAGGAGGACAGGTTGAGACAACACTAACCCCTGTCCTCTACCTCACCTCACAGGAGGACAGGTTGGGACAACACTAACCCCTGTCCTCTACCTCACCTCACAGGAGGACAGGTTGAGACAACCACTAGAAACCTCTGTCCTCTACCTCACCTCACAGGAGGACAGGTTGGGACAACACTAACCCCTGTCCTCTACCTCACCTCACAGGAGGACAGGTTGAGACAACACTAGAAAACCCTGTCCTCTACCTCACCTCACATGAGGACAGGTTGGGACAACCTCTAGAAACCCCTGTCCTCTACCTCACCTCACAGGAGGACAGGTTGAGACAACACTAACCCCTGTCCTCTACCTCACTCACAGGAGGACAGGTTGAGACAACTCTAGAAACCCCTGTCCTCCACCTCACCTCACAGGAGGACAGGTTTAGACAACCTCTAGAAACCCCTGTCCTCTACCTCACCTCACAGGAGGACAGGTTGAGACCACCTCTAGAAACCCCTGTCCTCTACCTCAACTCACAGGAGGACAGGTTGAGACAACACTAGAAACCCCTGTCCTCTACCTCACCTCACAGGAGGACAGGTTGAGACAACTTTAGAAACCCCTGTCCTCTACCTCACCTCACAGGAGGACAGGTTGAGACAACACCCACCCCTGTCCTCTACCTCACCTCACAGGGGGACAGGTTGAGACAACACTAGAAACCCCTGTCCTCTACCTCACCTCACAGGAGGACAGGTTGAGACAACACTAACCCCTGTCCTCCACCTCACCTCACAGGAGGACAGGTTGAGACAACACTAACCCCTGTCCTCTACCTCACCTCACAGGAGGACAGGTTGAGACAACACTAACCCCTGTCCTCCACCTCACCTCACAGGAGGACAGGTTGAGACAACGCTAACCCCTGTCCTCTACCTCACCTCACAGGAGGACAGGTTGAGACAACACTGACCCCTGTCCTCTACCTCACCTCACAGGAGGACAGGTTGAGACAACACTAACCCCTGTCCTCTACCTCACCTCACAGGAGGACAGGTTGAGACAACACTGACCCCTGTCCTCTACCTCACCTCACAGGAGGACAGGTTGAGACAACACTAACCCCTGTCCTCCACCTCACCTCACAGGAGGACAGGTGGAGACAACCTCTAGAACCCCTGTCCTCTACCTCACCTCACAGGAGGACAGGTGGAGACAACCTCTAGAACCCCTGTCCTCCACCACACCCCACAGGAGGACAGGTTGGGACAACCTGCCATCTGGACCCTTTCCACATGGACAACCTTTATTCTGGACTTCCTTACCGGTGTTTAGTGAACATAAAACCATCATTAACACAGTCACTAAACTTGTCTCCTGTTCTTGTTTGCTATGTGTGTGTGTGTGTGTGTGTGTGTGTGTGTGTGTGTGTGTGTGTGTGTGTGTGTGTGTGTGTGTGTGTGTGTGTGTGTGTGTGTGTGTGTGTGTGTGTGTTTGTGTGTGTGTGTCTGTGTGTGTGTGTGTGTGTGTGTGTGTGTGTGTGTGTGTGTGTGTGTGTGTGTGTGTGTGTGTGTGTGTTTGTGTGTGTGTGTGTGTGTGTGTGTGTGTGTGTGTGTGTGTGTGTGTGTGTGTGTGTGTGTGTGTGTGTGTGTGTGTGTGTGTGTGTGTGTGTGTGTGTGTGTGTGTGTGCGTCTGTGCGTGCGTGGGTACGTGCATGTGCCTGTCAATAAAGTGTAAATTGTATCCCTGTCTACTGCTTGTCATTTTCATTCCTCTTACCAGGACTCTGGGACAGATGCACCTAAAAATGGGCTCCTCTTTTGGAGTCCATCACCAAATGGTGTCTCCCTATTGGAGTCCACCACCAAATGGTGTCTCTCTATTGGAGTCCACCACCAAATGGTGTCTCCCTATTGGAGTCCACCACCAAATGGTGTCTCTGTATTGGAGTCCACCACCAAATGGTGTCTCTCTATTGGTGTCCACCACCAAATGGTGTCTCCCTATTGGAGTCAACCACCAAATGGTGTCTCTCTATTGGAGTCCACCACCAAATGGTGTCTCTCTATTGGAGTCCACCACCAAATGGTGTCTCTCTATTGGAGTCCACCACCAAATGGTGTCTCTCTATTGGAGTCCACCACCAAATGGTGTCTCCCTATTGGAGTCCATCACCAAATGGTGTCTCCCTATTGGAGTCCACCAACAAATGGTGGATCTCTATTGGAGTCCACCACCAAATGGTGGATCTCTATTGGAGTCCACCACCAAATGGTGTCTCCCTGTTGGAGTCCATCACCAAATGGTGTCTCCCTATTGGAGTCCATCACCAAATGGTGTCTCCCTATTGGAATCCACCACCAAATGGTGTCTCTCTTTCTCTGTGTTCATGTCTGTGAAAATGGTGATACTGTGTGCTGAACCCAGGAATGCGGTTGCTATAGTTTTGTTTTTCAGAGCTAGATGGATAGCCTCCAGCAAATGCTGAACTACTCCTGGGTAATGTTGAGGACTGGAGGTAAGCTGCGGTGGACACACACGTTTCTCCCAAACAGGCTAGTGAAGGTCAAGCTACAGAGACCTATACTTCCGCTGCAACACTCCCGCACGCACACACACACACACACACACTAACCATGTTTACCGCTCTACCCCCACATCTCTTTGGGTGTGGAACATCAAAGCAGAGGTGATTCGGCCTGCGTAGAGAAGCCTTCTCCATCGCAGGTGTGTGCAAGCATATGTGTGTGTGTGTGCGTGCATGCGTTTTGTGTGTGTGTGCGTGTGTGTGTGTGTGTGAGAGTCTACCTGAAGCGTGTCACCACAGCAGAGCGAGGATTGGTCTAATACTATTCAGCACAGAGCCAAGGGATAGCTTCACTGCATTAAACAGTATGGGAAAGGAGGTTGAGCCTTTCAAGCTGTAAAGGTTGGACTATTATGAGGATGGAGAGAAGAGGGATAAGGAGAGGAGAGAGAGAGTGAGAGAGGGAGGGAGGATGGGGAGAAGAGAGGGGTATGGAAAGGATAGAGAGAGAAAGAGGGAGGAAGGGAGAGAGAGAGAGAGGGAGAGTATGGACGTGTTGTGTTAGCTTTGGGTTTCAATTATTCATATGGGTATCTCTCGCTTTGTTGTCACGCGGAAACCTTGTTACGGCTTATGTGTGTGTGAAGTGTATGTGTGACGCGTGTTCAGGATGCAGGAATGCACTTTGTGCGTGCAGATGTTTCAGTTACAGTGAAAGAGAAGAAAAACAAAATAAAAAAATAAGAGTTATAGGAAAGACACCAAGAGAAGACAAAAATACTATTTACACACTAGTCATACATACATATTCATATTCATATATACAGTTAAATTAGAACACCAGACAAAAAGGTCACGGCGAGGTCACAAGGAAGCAGTCATATGCATAAACACTTGTCTTCGTTGTTGTTGTTATTTATCCTCCCTGCTGTTCCTCTATTGTTCTCCCTGCAGCTTCCAGTCTCTACACACACACAACCCCCCCCCACACACACACACACACACACAAACACACAGGCATCATCTGAACATCTGAAACATCATATATTAACACCAAGCACCACCATTTAGTACAGCAGTAACTGTAAATTAAGCACAGTGTAGTTTAACATCTTGTGTACTGTATATAGTATATCATCTTGTGTACTGTATATAGTATATCACCATGCCGTACTGTACTGTACATAGTATATCATCATGTTGTACTGTATATAGTATATCATCATGTTGCACTGTATATAGCATATCATCATGTTGTACTGTACTGTATATAGTATTTAATCATGTTGTACTGTGTATAGTATGTGATCATGTTGTACTGTGTATAGTTATTGATCTTGTTGTACTGTATATAGTATAGCATCACGATGTAGTAAAACATGTATATAGTAAAACATGATAGTAATGATATACTAGTAATGATATACTATATACAGTACAACATGATGATATACTATATACAGTACAACATGATGATATACTATGTACAGTACAATACAGCATGGTGATATACTATATACAGTACAACATGATGATATACTATACACAGTACAACATGATGATATACTATATACAGTACAACATGATGATATACTATGTACAGTACAGTAGAGCATGGTGATATACTATATACAGTACAACATGATGATATACTATATACAGTACACCATGATGATAGTACACCATGATGATATACTATATACAGTACAGTAAAACATGTACTGTACATAGTATATAGTATATCATCATGTTGTACTGTATATAGTATATCATCATGTTGTACTGTATATAGTATATCATCATGTTGTACTGTAGTTAGTGTATCATCATGTTGTACTGTACTGTACATATTAAATCATCATGTTGTACTGTAATGGACATACACAAAATAGTCCAAATTGGTGAAGTGAAATGATTTCACAACATGTGAAATTATTTCACAACATGTTGTACTGTATATAGTATATCATCATGTTGTACTGTATATAGTATATCATCATGTTGTACTGTATATAGTATAGCATCATGTTTTACTGTGCTCTATAGAGTATATCAACACTTGAAGGTCTGAAATTTGACTAGGCCATTCCAAGACATTTAAATGTTTCCGCTTGAACCACTCAAGTGTTGCTTTAGCAGTATGCTTAGGGTCATTGTCCTGCTGGAAGGAGAACCTCCGTCCCCTTCTCAAATCTCTGGAAGACTGGTTTCTCTCAAGAATTTCCCTGTATTTAGCGCCATCCATCATTCCTTCAATTCTGACCAGTTACCCAGTCCCTGCCGATGAAAAACATCCCCACAGCATGATGCTGCCACCACCATGCTTCACTGTGTGGATGGTGTTCTCGGGGTGATGAGAGGTCTTGAGTTTTCACCACACATAGCATTTTCCTTGATGGCCAAAAAGCTCAATTTTTGTCTCATCTGACCAGAGTACCTTCTTCCATATGCTTGAGGAGTCTCCCACATACTTTTGGCGAACATCAACGTTTTTTTTTTATTTAATTAAGCAATGGCTTTTTTCTGGCCACTCTTCAATAAATCCCAGCTCTGTAGAGTGCACAGCTTAAAGTGATCCTATGGACAGATACTTCAATCTCTGAGCTGGAGCTTTAATGCTCCTTCAGGGTTATCTTTGGTTTCTTTGTTGCCTCTCTGATTAATGCCCTCCTTGCCTGGTCCGTGAGTTTTGGTGGGGGGATCTCTCTTGGCAGGTTTGTTTTGGTGCCATATTCTTTCCATTTTTTTATAATGGATTTAATGGTGCTCAGTGGGATGTTCAAATTTGGGATATTTTTTTATCACCCAATCCTGATCTGTGCTTCTCCACAACTTTGTCTCTGACCTGTTTGAAGAGCTCCTTGGTCTTCATGGTGCTGCTTACTTGGTGGTGCACCTTGCTTAGTGGTGTTGCAGATTCTGGGGCCTGTCAGAACAGGTGTATATATACTGAGATCACGTGACAGATCATGTGACACTTAGATTGCACACAGGTGGACTTTATTTAACAAATTATAGGACTTCTTAAGGTAATTAATTGCACCAGATCTTATTTAGGAGCTTCATAGCAAATGGGGTGAATACATATGCAGGCACCACTTTTCCGTAATAAAAAAAAAAATTAAACAAGTAATTTTTTTCATTTCACTTCACCAATTTGGACTATTTTGTGTATGTCCATTACATGAAATCCAAATAAAAATCCATTTAAATTACAGGTTGTAATGCAACAAAATAGGAAAAGCCATGGGGGATGAATACTTTTGCAAGGCACTGTATATCGGATGAAATTATGAAAGACAAGAATTGTACTTTTGAATTCTGTAAAGTCATTGTGGAAGAGGTGAAAATATTGTTGTTGTCTATGAACAATGACAAGCCACCGGGGTCTGACAATCTGGATGGAAAGTTACTGAGGATAATAGCAGATGATATTGCCACTCCTATTTGCCACATCTTCAATTTAAGCCTACTTGAGAGCGTGTGCCCTCAGGCCTGGAGGGAAGCTACAATCATCCGCTACACAAGAAAAGTAAAGTTCACTTTACTGGTTCAAATAGCCTACCAATCAGCCTGTTACCAACCCTTAGTAAACTTCTGAAAAAATGTGTGTTTGACCAGATACAATGCTATTTCACAGTAAACAAATTGAAAACAGAATTTCAGCATGCTTATAGGAAATGACACTCAACAAGCACAGCACTTACACAAATGACTGATGATTGGCTGAGAGAAATTGATGATAAAATTATTGTGGGGCTGTCTTGTTAGACTTCAGTGCAGCTTTTGACATTATCGATCATAGTCTGCTGCTGGAAAAGCTTATGTGTTATGGCTTTACACCCCCTGCTATAATGTGGATAGAGAGTTACTTGTCTAACAGAACACAGAAGGTGTTCTTTAATGGAAGTCTCTGAAATATAATCCAGTTAGAATCAGGAATTCCCCAGGGTAGCTGTTTAGGCCCCTTGCTTTTTTCAATTTTTACTAACGACATACCACTGACTTTGAGTAAAGCCAGAGTGTCTATGTATGCAGATGACTCAACGCTATACACGTCAGATACTACAGCGACTGAAATGACTGCAACAACCAACAAAGAGCTGTAGTTGGTGGCAAGGAAAAAGTTAGCCCTAAATATTTCTAAATCTAAAAGCATTGTTTTTGGAACAAAACACTCACTAAACCCTAAAGCTCTACTAAATCTTGTAATAAATAATGTGGAAATTGAGCAAGTTGAGATGACTAAACTGCTTGGAGTAACCCTATATTGTAAACTGTCATGGTCAAAACATATTGATGCAGTAGTAACTAAGATGGGGAGAAGCGATATTCTGCCTTAACAACACTATCAACAATGCAGGTCCTACAGGCCCTAGTTTTGTCGCACCTTGACTACTGTTCTGTCGTGTTGTCAGATGCCACAAAGAAGGACTTAGGAAAATTGCAATTGGCTCAGAACAGAGCAGCACAGCTGGACCTTGGATGTACACAGAGTGCTAATATTAATAATACGCATGTCAATCTCTCCTGGCTGAAAGTGGAGGAGAGATTGACTTCATCACTACTTTAATTTATGAGAGGTATTGACATGTTGAATGCACTGAACTGTCTGTCTTAACTTCTTGACACTAGGGGGGCGCCATTTCGACTTTGTAAAAATGAGTTCCCAAATTAAACTGCCTCGTACTCAATTCTTGCTCGTACAATATGCATATTATTATTACTATTGGATAGAAAACACTCTCTAGTTTCTAAAACCGTTTGAATTATTTCTCTGAGTGAAACAGAACTCATTCTGCAGCACATTTCCTGTCACGGAGTGAGATTTCAGAAATCGAGGTCCCTGTTCTGAGGTCAGTTTATAAGTCCCCATGTAAGCCATCGGGCTACATGCACTGCATACGCCTTCCTCTAGATGTCAGTAAGCGGTGAGAATTTGAATGGAGTCGATTGCGCAATCTTGGGCCCTATATAAGACCGTGGAATGGAAGTACCGTCCTTTTCAACGGTGCGCCTGGCGCATCAGGGACTTCACTATGGCCTCCTGCAAAGCTTTCGTTTTAGCAGTTCTGTATCTCCGGTCATGTTTTTATTCGTTATAGTTGTTAAAGACATCATAAGGTAGTTAATTTAAACCGATTTATAGCAGTTTATATCAGTTTATTGCGATTTTCCTGGATTTCTTTGTCATGCGCTTTCACGAGTTGGACACTTCTCCAGTGGGTGGCTAACGTTAGCGGCTATTTCGACAGGACAAGAGGACATCTTTCAACCAAAAGACGATTGTTCTGGAGAAAGGACACCTTGCCCAAGATTCTGATGGAAGCTCAGCAAATAGTAAGCAGTCTTTATGCCGTTAATTCGTACTTATGTTGACAAATGTCAAATAAAAATTCCGCCATGAATTATGGTGCGGTCTCGCTTTAGCGCACGCTGTATGCTTGAAGTAACGTTAATTTAAAAAATGTAACCCAGCGATTGCATTAAGAACTAATTTGTCTTTCAATTGCTGTCCAACCTGTATTTTTTTAGTCAAGTTTATGAATAGTTTTCGATTAGAATAGGTGCCTCTCCAAGATGGCGCCGGACAGATTGCTTGAGGTTTTGGACACTATTCTCATTGTATAAGCACGATTTGTGCCGCTAAATATGCACATTTTCGAACAAACTCTATATGCATTGTGTAATATGATGTTATAGGACTGTCATCTGAAGAATTCTGAGAAGGTTAGTGAAAAAATTTATATATTTTGGTGGTTTATACGTTATCGCTATTTTTGCCTTGAATCAATGCTGTTGTGATGTTTGCTATTGTGGTAAGCTAATATAACGCTATATTGTGTTTTCGCTGTAAAACACTTAGAAAATCTGAAATATTGGCTGGATTCACAAGATCTGTGTCTTTCATCTGCTGTACGCTGTGTATTTTTAGTAAATGTTTTATGATGAGTAATTAGCTAATACACGATGGTCTCTGTAGTTATTCTAGTCGCTTTGGTGAGAGTTGTGATGGTGGCTGCAATGGTAAACTCTGATTTATACCTGAAATATGCACATTTTTCTAACAAAACATATGCTATACAATAAATATGTTATCAGACTGTCATCTGATGAGGTTGTTTCTTGGTTAGTGGCTATTTATATCTTTATTTGGTCGAATTTGTGATAGCTACTGATGGAGTAAAAAAATGGTGGAGTAAAGAAGTGGTGTCTTTTGCTAACGTGGTTAGCTAATAGATTTACATATTGTGTCTTCCCTGTAAAACATTTTAAAAATCAGAAATGATGGCTTGATTCACAAGATGTGTATCTTTCATTTGGTGTCTTGGACTTGTGATTTCATGAACATTTTATTATTTGATATCCCTGTGGCTTTAGGCTAGGCTATGCTACTCAGCTTTTTTGATGGGGGTGCTCCCGGATCCGGGTTTGTGAGGCGTTAGAGGTTAACTACTGGCACACAGCTCAGACACCCATGCACACCCCACAAGACATGCCACAAGAGGTCTCTTCACAGTCCCCAAGTCCAGAACAGACTATGGGAGGCACACAGTATTACATAGAACCATGACTACATGGAACTCTATTCCACATCAAGTAACTGACGCAAGCAGGACAATTTGATAAAAAAAAACAGATACAAAAACTTTCTGGAACAGCGGGACTGTGAAGGAAGACAAACATTGGCACATACACACACACACACACACACATGATAACATACGCACAATACATACACATGGATTTAGTACTGTAGAGATATGGTAGTGGTGGAGTAGGGGCCTGAGGGCACACAGTGTGTTGTGAAATGTGTGAATGTATTGTAAAGTTTTTAAAGTTGTAGAAACTGCCTTCATTTTGCTGGACCCCTGGAAGGGTTGCTGCTGCTTTGGAAATCAAATCAAATCAAATGTATTTATATAGCCCTTCGTACATCAGCTGTTATCTCAAAGTACTGTACAGAAACCCAGCCTAAAACCCCAAACAGCAAGCAATGCAGATGTAGAAGCATTGTGGCTAAGAAAAACTCCTTAGAAAGGCCAAAACCTAGGAAGAAACCTAGAGAGGAACCAGGCTATGAGGGGTGGCCAGTCCTCTTCTGGCTGTGCCGGGTGGAGATTATAACAGAACATGGCCAAGATGTTCAAATGTTCATAGATGACCAGCATGGTCAAATAATAATAATCACAGTAGTTGTCGAGGGTGCAGCAAGTCAGCACCTCAGGAGTAAATGTCAGTTGGCTTTTCATAGCCGATCATTAAGAGTATCTCTACCGCTCCTGCGGTCTCTAGAGAGTTGAAAACAGCAGGTCTGGGACAGGTAGCACATCCGGTGAACAGGTCAGGGTTCCATAGCCGCAGGCAGAACAGTTGAAACTGGAGCAGCAGCACGGCCAGGTGGACTGGGGACAGCAAGGAGTCATCATGTCAGGTCGTCCTGAGGCATGGTCCTAGGGCTCAGGTCCTCCGAGAGAGAGAAAGAAAGAGAGAAAGTGAGAATTAGAGAGAGCATACTTAAATTCACACAGGACACCGGATAAGACAGGACAAGTACTCCAGATATAACAAACTGACCCCAGCCCCCCGACACATAAACTAATGCAGCATAAATACTGGAGGCTGAGACAGGAGGGGTCGGGAGACACTGTGGCCCCATCCGAAGATACCCCCGGACAGGGCCAAACAGGAAGGATATAACCCCACCCACTTTGCCAAGGCACAGCCCCCACACCACTAGAGGGATATCTTCAACCACCAACTTACCATCCTGAGACAAGGCCGAGTTAGCCCACAAAGATCTCCGCCACGGCACAACCCAAGGGGGGGGGGGCGTCAACCCAGACAGGAAGACCACGTCAGCGACTCAACCCACTCAAGTGACGCACCCCTCCTAGGGACGGCATGAAAGAGCACCAGTAAGCCAGTGACTCAACCCCTGTAATAGGGTTAGAGGCAGAGAATCCCAGTGGAGAGAGGGGAACCAGCCAGGCAGAGACAGCAAGGGCGGTTCGTTGCTCCAGAGCCTTTCCGTTCACCTTCACAGTCCTGGGCCAGACTACACTCAATCATATGACCCACTGAAGAGATGAGTATTCAATAAAGACTTAAAGGTTGAGACCGATACTGCGTCTCTCACATGGGTAGGCAGACCATTCCATAAAAATTGAGATCTATAGGAGAAAGCCCTGCCTCCAGCTGTTTGCTTAGCAATTCTAGGGACAATTAGGAGGCCTGCGTCTTGTGACCGTAGCATACGTGTAGGTATGTACGGCAGGACCAACTCGGAAAGATAGGTAGGAGCAAGCCCATGTAACGCTTTGTAGGTTAACAGTAAAACCTTGAAATCAGCCCTTGCCTTAACAGGAAGCATGATGGAAGCAGCTAATGGGGATCCATAATAAATATAAATGTAACATACTGTATAAAGTATAGCACAATGTAGTACTGTGTATAGTATATCATCATGTTGTACTCTATACAGTATATCATCATGTTGTATTGTATACAGTATATCACCATGTTGTAATGTATATAACATATCATCATGTTGTACTGTGTATAGTATGTGATCATGTTGTACTGTATATAGTATATCATCATGTTATACTGTACTGTATATAACATATCATCATGTTGTACTGTGTATAGTATGTGATCATGTTGTACTGTATATAGTATATCATCATGTTGTACTGTATACAGTATATCATCATGTTGTATTGTATACAGTATATCACCATGTTGTAATGTATATAACATATCATCATGTTGTACTGTGTATAGTATGTGATCATGTTGTACTGTATATAGTATATAATCATGCTGTACTGTACTGTATATAGTATATCATATTGTTGTACTGTATATAGTATGTCATCATGTTGTACTGTATATAGTATATCATCATGTTGTACTGTACTGTATATAGTATATCATCATGTTGTACTGTATATAGTATATCATATTGTTGTACTGTATATAGTATATCATATTGTTGTACTGTATATAGTATATCATCATGTAGTACTGTATATAGTATATCACGTTACTGTGTATAGTATATTACCATGTTGTGGATGTGCTTTGTCTTATATCTTGTACGGTAGATAGTGTATTTTATTCTTAATGTCCATATGCTTAGTTAGCTGAAAGGACATAATATCAATCTATGTGAGATTGCTAACGAGAGAGAGAGAGAGAGAGAGAGAGAGAGAGAGAGAGAGAGAGAGAGAGAGAGAGAGAGAGAGAGAGAGAGAGAGAGAGAGAGAGAGAGAGAGAGAGAGAGAGAGAGAGAGAGAGAGAGACAGAGACAGAGACAGAGACAGAGACAGAGACAGAGACAGAGACAGAGACAGAGACAGCGATAGCGATATGAGAGAGTTGAGGCAGTGATGAAATATAGTTTTTGAATCCATTTTTGAATGTTGCCATGTTATTTAACCTCCTCCAGGCTACCTCCAGCTGTTCACTCTCTCTCTCTCTTTCTCTCTCTTTATCTATCCACAGCTCTCACTCTCTTTCTTTCTCTGCCCAAGAAGTCTTGCACTAATCCACTCGGAGCAAGTTGACTGACAAATTTAATTAGCTGGAGCAGAGAGGATCCGCGGGGAAAAGAACATAGAAAAAAGACAGGTGTATTCTCTGTGTTAAGAACACGTGCGGAGTGGGGGATAGGAGAGAGAGGAGAGGAGGGGGGAGCGGATGAAAGAGGAGAGAGGGGAGAGGAGGGGGGAGAAGATGAAAGAGGAGAGAGAAGAAGAAATGGAGAGAGAGGTGAGAGAGAAACAGAGCAAAAGAGAGAGTAAGGTGAAGGTGAGATTGAAAGATGGAGAGAGAGAGAGAGAACTCATCACCCCAATACACAAAAGTGGAGACAAATTTGACTCCAACAACTTAAATGGGATATGTGTCAAAAGCAACCTTGGGAAAATCCTATACATTATTATTAAGTGAAGACTTGTACATTTCCTCAGTGAAAACAATGTCAAATTGGCTTTTTACCAAATTACCATACGACAGACCACGCATTCACCCTGCGCACCCTAATTGACAAGCAAACAACCACAAACATAGGCAAACTCTTCTCATGCTTTGTTGAGTTCAAAAAAGCTTTTGACTCAATTTGGCATGAGGGTCTGCTATACAAATTGATGGAAGCAGTGTTGGGGGAAAAACATATGACATTATAAAGTCTATGGACACAAAAATTAGCAAAAAACACACATTTCTCACCAACCAATAATTCACAAAATTGGACAAACACCAAATTGAGACTCTGCATACAGAATTCTGCAAAAATATCCTCCTTGTACAATGTAAAACACCAAATAATGCATGCAGAGGAGAATTCGTCCGATACCCGCTAATTATCAAAATCCAGAAAATAGCCGTTAAATTCTACAACCACCTAAAAGGAAGCGATTCCCAAACCTTCCATAACAAAGCCATCACCTACAGAGAGAAGGAGAGGAGTCCCCTAAGCAAGCTGGTCCTGGGGCTCTGTTCACACACACAAACAGACCCCACAGAGCCCCAGGACAGCAACACAATTACACCTAACCAAACATTAGAAAAAAAAAAGAGAATTACTTGACCCATTGGAACGTTTTTTACAAAAGAACAGAGCACATTAGAATGCGATTTGCCCCTAAACAGAGAATACCTGACCACCATGACTGACCCAAACTTAAGGAAAGCTTTTTACTTTTTTTTTGCAGTGGTTCCTCCTTTAAAAGTTGCGAGCTTACACTTACTTAGAGGTACCCAGTGTCACGGCTTCATTGCTCCAGACCACCGCAAGGGGGAGTTAGAGCCCTCATTATGCATTTGGGACCCAAGGTTTTTATATGACCAATCATATCGAGTGGTTTACGAATTTGACGCGAGCCTTCCGTCACTGGTGACTTTCTTCAGCAAAGATGGCTGACAAAATATTATGGTGGGATGCAAGTGTAAGTAATTATAATGTCATAATGCGTCAAGCAAAAAAATTACAATTGAGAAGAATATGTTAGTTAATGTGGAGAAAAACGTTTGTACATATTTTTTGTCATAAAGTTAATTTATGAAAATTGCTATTTAGCAAGTTAGCTGACTAGCTAACGTTAGCCACCTAGCTAGATAGTGTTATGACATGAGTATGAAATTGTAATTCGTGTTGTTTAATGTTTTAGGGACTCCTAAGAAAACCAGCAAACCAGGCTGTCGTCTTCTGAAACAGTGGATGTAAAGAATCTAGGTAGCTAAAGCATTTACTGCAAATTGAATGTACAATTGTGTAAGCTTGCCTTGCTTATCCTGTTTGGGATAGGCCCCCCCTTTCTCAATTTCCGCCTGAAAACATACCCTAATCTAACTGCTTGTAGCTCAGGCCTAGAAGGAAGGATATGCATATTCTTGGTATCATTTGAAAGGAAACATTCTGAAGTTTGTGTAAATGTGAATTGAATGTAGGAGAATATAACACTGTTAAGGTTGTCGTAGTCGTTCTCCTCCTCAGACGAGGAGGAGCATGGATCGGACCAAGATGCGGAGTGGTAGGTATTCATGTTTTAATGGACAAACAACAAACACTACAAATTACGAAACTCTACAAACGTGACTAACCTGAAAACAGTCCTGTGTGGCCCAAACACTGACACAGGAAACAAACACCCACAAAACACCAGTGAAACCCTGGCTGCCTTAGTATGACTCTCAATCAGGGACAACGACACACACCTGTCTCTGATTGAGAATCATACCAGGCCGAACACAAAATCCCAACATAGAAAAACAAACCTAGACCAACCCACCCAACTCACGCCCTGACCAACTAAAACAAATACATAACAAAGGAAAACAGGTCAGGAACGTGACAAACACAATAGATCTGGTAGAAGAAAATACAAGGAAATCAACAGACGTTTTTTGTTCTTTTACTGTTGTTGCATCTTTAAAATCAACAAGAAAGGCCAAACATTCAGTTATGATACTGGGGATCATTTCAAATCAGAAAATAAGTAGGCAACAGTTTTTGACCAAAGTTTCAGATAGATACCTTCAGTAATGAGTGAGGTACATGCCATTGAGCATGAAGTCACCCAGGTGTCCCTCACAAGTTTCCCAAATGTACCCAAGTGGCCGAATTGGTACAATGATACAAATAACTATATACAAAATACAAAATACAAAACAATTATTCTAACATACCCCAAAACATATATATTTGAAAAAAAATAAAAAATAAAAATGAATATTTCAAAAAAAATAAAAAAAAATAAGGGTAACTATTTACACTTCAATGTTCAATCATGTGAAGACTCTCAGTCCTCTACACAATGTTGCGCTCCTGATGCCATATCCCATAGCAGTCTCTCTCTGGTGTGAAACAGGGTCACAGCACAGGTGGTGCAGGTGACAGGGGGCTTCGTATGGCACAGGGCACAACGAAGCCGCCCTACTGAGCCCCTTTTTCCCTGAGGCACATTCCTGCCTGCAATGATGAATTTTAGCATGTGCGTACCACTGGTTGGAGCAGAAGGGACAGAGGTAGAGGGGACAGAAGGTGCTACAGTGTTCTTGCTGTAGTTAGCAAGCTCCTGGATGAGAAGCTCCCTAAAGGCTAGCTGTGAGATTGGGGGCTGTCCACAGTTCTTGGCCATTTCCTTCTGGAGGATGAAGGAATTCACCACAGCAATGTCAATAAAATGATAAAACAAAGTCTTGTACCATTTCATGGTTTTGTGAAGAACATTGTAGTATCCTATCAGCGCATCCAATAGGTCTACACCTCCCATGCTCTTATTGTAATCCTTCACAGCAGCTGGAATGGGGACATTTTTGGCGGTCCATGCGCCTGTAGGACCTTTCAAACGTCGAACAACGTGATCCCCACCGAAGGACTTGTGAATAGTGGAGCACATGACTACCTCTCGAGTGTCCATCCACTTCACAAAGAGCAGGCCATCTTCACGGATCCATCTCATGGTACCCCGCTCAGCCCGCTTAGGCATGTCGTTCACCCTGGTTTTTGGAAAGCCCACTCTGTTGGTCCGAATGGTGCCACAGGCCCACATCTCCAGCTTCCTCAGGTCTGTGAACAGGGTAGGGCTTGTGTAGAAGTTGTCTACAAATAGTTTGTAGCCCTTCCCCAGCAGCTGGAAATCTAATAACTGCATCACAGAATCATAACTGAGTCCCTTACCGCTCGCACAAGTGTTCTTCCCCTCATAGACAAAAAAATTGCACGTGTATGCACACGCAGAATCGGCCAAAACAAACAGCTTGTAACCCCATTTTGTCGGTTTGTTACGCATGTACTGTTTTAGGCCAATTCTGGCCTTTGAGACTACCATTCTCTCATCTCTGGAAAGGTTCTGGGCGGGCTGAAAATAAGTCTTGCATGCCTCAACGATATCGTGGTAGAGAGGTTTGATCTTGCAGAGATCTGGGTCACTGATGTGAAGTGCCCGTGAAATTGTCAGAAACCTTTTGCAAGACATGACCGTTGAGGGGAAAGGCAGTTGATAGAGGGGTGCAGTTTTCCAGTAGTCTTTCAGGGTTTTCAACTTCACCACCCCCATGTAGATGACCATAGAAAGGTAGCAAAACAGATCTGAAATGGAAATGGCCTTCCATGTCTCTGTCTTGCCTTCCTGCTTCTTAGCGCCATACTTATTTGTGTTCATCACCAGGGTATCAACAACTGCCGAGGTGAAAAACAACTGGAAAAGTTGCATGGGGTGTATTTTGAAGTTAGGTCCAATTGAGGGCCTACTGGGCGTTTTGGTCGGAAAAGTGGAGATGGTGGGGCCACATCCTCCTCCAGAACAGAGTGCCAACGGTCCTCGTCCGCTCTGGCAGGTTCCACGCTGGACGCTCTGGACGGTTCCACGCTGCCCTTCCTCCGCTTCTTTGCCGCTGGCTTACCACCCCTTGATGGCCGGGCGGGGGTAGGTGTGGTGCCGGAAACAGCAGGGGTCCAGCTGGATGGACCAGCTTCAGTGGGGGATTTGCACCTTGGCTCCCAATCAGAATCGCTGGGACTGTGAAATAAAGACACAGACACACAGACACATATTATATATACAATTAGTGCCTATGGTGAGGTTTTGTACATTCCATTTTAGACATAAAATATATGTAAACAATTAGGTAATAATTATACAGACACACAGACACATATTATATATACAATTAGTGCCTATGGTGAGGTTTTGTCCATTCCATTTTAGATATAAAATACATGTAAAATACATGTAAACAATTAGGTAATAATTATACAGACATACAGACACACAGACATACACCCACAATGTAGAGCAATATGTACTTTCTACATTTCAATATACTTGTGTACTTTATATTTCATGTCCTAGTCAAATAAAATAAAAATATCTCAAACAACTCAAAGGAATAATATTTGATATTATTAATTTCAAACAACGTTACTTACCGATCCAAAACTGCGTCTTCCCCGTAGAGGAACATCTCCTCAAATTCAGAATCAAAAGATTCATTAGACTCACTAGATTCATTTTGGTGTTCACTTCCACTATCTCCATCTATTTCGTCAATTATATCGTGTAGGTCCGTGTACTTGGTCTTCGTCTTCGATTTGACTGATTTATTTGCCATTATTATGTCTTGAAAATGCTCTAAAATAAACTGTTGCGGTGCGTAAACGGCGTGGCTGCTTCTTGTAGAATTTTCAATGGTGTAATGTCCTGACCAGAGTTCTTATGTGTTTTGCTTGTTTAGTGTTGGTCAGGACGTGAGCTGGGTGGGAATTCTATGTTGTGTGTCTAGTTCGTCTGTTTCTGTGTTCAGCCTAATATGGTTCTCAATCAGAGACAGCTGTCAATCGTTGTCCCTGATTGAGAATCATATATAGGTGGCTTGTTTTGTGTTGGGGATTGTGGGTGGTTGTTTCCTGTCTCTGTGTTTGTGTTCTGCACCAGATAGGACTGTTTCGGCTTTCACGTTTTGTTATTTTGTTATGTGTTAATGTTCACTGTGTAACGTCTGATTAAACATGTTGAACACTAACTGCGCTGCATTTTGGTCCTCTCCTTCATCCCAGGAAGAAAGCCGTTACAAATGGCGAATGGCTGTGTGTACGCATGAGTTTACAACAAAGGATATTCTTCCCGGGTCGAACCATTACATGTTCCCATTTACCTCAGTTCATTGGCTATCTGTCCAGCTAGATTTCAAGAAGATCAGTGGTCATTGGTCCGAAATACAGTCAATCAACGAAGGACAGGTCATTTGATTGGCGCGTAATGAGGTCGTTGTTTGGTGTGTTCAAATCAGTTCCTTTCGGTCAATATGTCCCGGGAAAAGAACCATGATGTTTGGTTGTTTTACTAACAAACAGAGGATTGTAATGAAACCGAACATGACTGGATAAACGTCCGTTTAGAGTGAGTAATTACAATGAATGTTACGTCCAAAGTTGAAGGACGCTGAATTTTCCACACAAGCCGTTTACAAAATGTTTCGTGTTAGGCTATAAAAATGGATTATATCGAACAAAACGCCACTTCATTGTTTCGTCGTGACCTTTAGGATTGCCAAAAGAAGAACATTTCCTAAGGTAATTGATGAATATTATTGCAATTTCTGACTTTCGTGACTAATCTACTTTGCTGTAACTGTACCTAATGTGTTGTTTACTGATCGATAATCGCTTTTGCAGTGAAGCTTTTCGAAATCGGACATGGTGGCTAGATTAACACGAGGTATAGCTTTGATTTGGTGTATAACACTTCTGATCTAATTGAAGTTAAATATTTATAATAATGTCATTTCACCAATTTTTGTGAAACGTTCCGCTAGCGGAACCCCAGTCCTAGACAGGTTATATTTGCCATGCAATGAAACTGAAGTAACATAGCTAGCTAACTATTTATTTGCTTATTGTGTAGTGAAGGATAAAAATAACTGTATGCCTATGGATGTGTAGCTAGCTAGTATGTAGCCGATCTGTGTATGGACCCTAAAACGTTTTGTATGATTATTAGTTCAGAACCTATGAACCTCAGCTATCATAGTTGTTGTATCGACTTCATGTCTGAAAGGCATTAATGAAGCCTATGGATTGAGTAGAATATAATACCTTTATTGTGCCAAGGATGCAAGTCCTATATACATGTGCTGTAGTTATTACCACACATGAGATTCCCACATTGTAGCCTTTACATTGAATATATTCACTGATCATGTTCTCTTCCTTGGCAAGTAAAGGTGAGGTTCAGGTATGAACCTCTGTGAGACATTGTTTTTTCAGTCATATCCAATACCAGCTGTATCAAACTCCATTATTTGAATGATGCTGTGTCTGCATGTATGTATTACAATTATACACTTCAACAGTGTTTACCACTCCTTCTCCTGGGACACAGTGTAACTACGCAATAGACTAGAAACATGATTTAAGTAAAGGCAAATTTGTAATTCATATATACAGGAATAAAAAGCAGTACACTACACTTCCTATGCTTGTCTAACTCCATCTACATTAATCCTAGGACACAGGATAGGTGTAGTATTTCAATGAGATACTTCATTTCAACCAGTGGAGAATGTGAAACGCTTTATTGAAAGAAGTTCATTATCCAGGTGTTATAAATACATAATACATGCATTACACATATTATACTTGTAATATTATATTAGAAACGCAAGTTCAATCTGTACCTCAATGCACCTATGGAGTGCATTATAAAAAAAGAGGAAGAAAGAGGAGGTGGGGAGAGAGGTGTAGAAGACAGAAAAAGTAAAACAGAGGAGCAGGGAAGACAGCATATGATTAATGCATTACAGTGCTACCCTAATATTCTCTCAGTTCATTACAATTACATAGTGTCTCCAGCAGTGTCTCCTAACCAGCCTTGGGCTCCCAATCGGCCCGAAGGTTATCTTAAGAGCGGGTGAGGTGGCGATGACGGGACTGGCTTCCTCTCTCACATCAAAACATACCTGCAGATGAGAGACAGATGGATAGAGCGAGAGAGCATGATTAAGTCTTGTTTTTTTTATTCTAACACGGTCAATCATCATAATCATCAGGAGGTGAAATTCAAAACTGACTTTGGATCATTAACTCTGGGACTACTACATCTCTATCTGTATTTCAATGTAAAGCATCTCTTTAATAACACTTCCTGTTGACCCGACCGAGTGACCTCTCAAATATGATCATGCTGTGCCCTCTGTGTCAGCCAGTTCAGATGCAGGAGGGGTTCGCCAACACAGCTGATATAACCTAGAGGATTTAGGGAGACTGTCCATAGATTGATGAGAGGTCAGACTGTCCATGGATTGGTGAGGTCAGGCCTTCCATAGATTGATGAGGTCAGACTGTCATTAGATTGATGTAGTTAGACTGTCCATAGACTGATGAGGTCAGACCGTCCATAGATTGATGAGGTCAGACCGTCCATAGATTGACGTGGTCAAAATGTCCAGAGATTGATGAGGTCAGACCGTCCATAGTCTGCGACTAGCACAGTCAGTGTAGTCAGCTCAGCTATCCTCATTGAGAAAGATCAAGTCTGTGCCTTGATCTAGGTTGGGCAAAACTAAACATGGCGGTGTTCGCCTTAGCAATCTCACTAGGATAAAGACCTCCTCCATTCCTGTCATTATTGAAAGAGATTGTGATATCTCACGTCTCAAAATAGGGCTACTAATGTTAGATCCCTCACTTCAAAGGCAGTTATAGTCAATGAACTTATCACTGATCATAATCTTGATGTGATTGGCCTGACTGAAACATGGCTTAAGCCTGATGAATGTACTGTGTTAAATGAGTCCTCACCTCCTGGTTACACTAGTGACCATATCCCCTGCGCATACCACAAAGACAGAATTGTTGCTAACATTCACGACAGCAAGTTTCAATTAAAAATATTTGATAACGACTGCGTTTTAATATTTTGAGCTTCAAGTCATGAAATCTATGCAGCCTACTCAATCACGTTTTATAGCTACTGTTTACAGGCCTCCTGGGCCATATACAGGGTTCCTCACTGAGTTCCCTGAATTCCTATCGGACCTTGTAGTCATGGCAGATAATATTCTGCCATGTGTGCCTCCCGGGTGGCGCAGTGGTCTAGGGCACTGCATTGCAGTGCTAGCTGCGCCACCAGAGTCTCTGGGTTCGCGCCCAGGCTGGGCTGGGTTCGCGCCCAGGCTCTGTCGCAGCCGGCCGCAACCGGGAGGTCCGTGGGGCGACGCACAATTGGCATAGCGTCGTCCGGGTTAGGGAGGGTTTGGCCGGTTGGGATATCCTTGTCTCAGTATGTTAAAATGTATGCACTCTACTGTAAGTCGCTCTGGATAAGAGCGTCTGCTAAATGACTAAAATGTAATGTAAATTCACATTTTTGGTGATTTTAATATTCATATGGAAAAGTCCACAGACCCACTTCAAAAGGATTTCGGAGCCATCATCGACTCAGTGGGTTTTGTCCAACATGTCTCCGGACCTACTCACTGCCACAGTCATACTCTGGACCTAGTTAAGTCCCATGGAATAAATGTTGTGGATCTTATTGTTTTTCCTCATAATCCTGGACAATCGGAACACCGTTTTATTACGTTTGCAATCGGGAAAAATAATCTGCTCAGACCTCAACCAAGGTTCATCAAATGCCATGCTATAAATTCTCGGACAACCCAAAGATGCCCTTCCAGACTCCCTCCACCTACGCAAGGACATCCGAGTACAAAAATCAGTTAACCACCTAACTGAGGAACTTGTGTAATACCCTAGATGAGTCACACCACTAAAAACAAAAAAACTTTTGTCATAAGAAACTAGCTCCCTGGTATACAGAAAATACTCGAGCTCTGAAGCAAGCTTCCAGACAATTGGAACAGAAATGGCGCAACACCAAACTGGAAGTCTTCCAACTAACTTGGAAAGACAGTACAGTGCAGTATCAAAGAGCCATCACTGCTGCTCTATCATTCTATTTTTCCAACTTAATCGAGGAAAATAAGGACAATCCTAAATGTATTTTTGATACTGTCGCAAAGCTAACTAAAAAGCAGCATTCCCCAAGAAACGATGGCTTTCTCTTCAGCAGTGATAAATTCATGAACTTCTTTGATGAAAAGATCATGATCGTTAGAAAGCAAATTATGGACTCCTCTTTAAATCTGCATATTCCTCCAAAGCTTAGTTGTCCTGAGTCTGCACAACACTGTCAGGACCTAGGATCAAGGGAGACACTCAAGTTTTTTAATGCTATATCTCTTGACATATTGACGAAAATAATCATGGCTCTAAACCTTCAAGCTGCATACTGGACCCTATTCCAACTAAAATACTGAAAGAGCTGCATCTGTCCTCGTGCTCCTAGACCTTAGTGCTGCATCTGTCCTCGTGCTCCTAGACCTTAGTGCTGCATCTGTCCTCGTGCTCCTAGATCTTAGTGCTGCATCTGTCCTCGTGCTCCTAGACCTTAGTGCTGCATCTGTCCTCGTGCTCCTAGACCTTAGTGCTGCATCTGTCCTCGTGCTCCTAGACCTTAGTGCTGCATCTGTCCTCGTGCTCCTAGACCTTAGTGCTGCATCTGTCCTCGTGCTGATGAGGTCAGACTGTCCATAGATTGATGAGATCAGACCATCCATAGATTGATGAGGTCAGACTGTCCATAGATTGATGAGATCAGACCATCCATAGATTGATGAGATCAGACCATCCATAGATTGATGAGGTCAGACTGTCCATAGATTGATGAGATCAGACCATCCATAGATTGATGAGATCAGACCATCCATAGATTGATGAGGTCAGACCATCCATAGATTGATGAGATCAGACCATCCATAGATTGATGAAGTCAGACCATCCATAGATTGATGAGGCCAGACTGTCCATAGATTGATGAGGTCAGACTGTCCATAGATTGATGAGGTCAGACTGTCCATAGATTGATGATGTCAGACTGTCCATAGATTGATGAGATCAGACCATCCACACAAGATTTTGGTTGCGGTCGATAGTTTATGAATATGACAAAAGTAAAGGGATGAGCTCTGAGATAAAAGTCTGCCTCTCGTGGCTCCCGTCTGAGCTAGATTAATGGCTGGACATGTACGCAAACTCAATTCAGAATAAGGCAGGAGAATTCAATCAATGATGTCTAGCTAGGCCCAGAGGAGCCTAAGGAAAGAGTAACGATACATGTGTTGTCAGGGAGGTTTTAAACTCACCTGTGTGTGTGTGTGTGTGTGTGTGTGTGTGTGTGTGTGTGTGTGTGTGTGTGTGTGTGTGTGTGTGTGTGTGTGTGTGTGTGTGTGTGTGTGTGTGTGTGTGTGTGTGTGTGTGTGTGTGTTTATGTGTGTGTGTCTGTGTGTTTATGTGTGTGTGTGAGTGTGTGTGTTTGTGTGTGTGTGTGTGTGTGTTTATGTGCGTGCGTGTGTATGCATACGTGTGTGTGTGTGTGTGTGTGTGTGTGTGTGTGTGTGTGTGTGTGTGTGTGTGTGTGTGTGTGTGTGTGTGTGTGTGTGTGTGTGTGTGGGGGGGTATGTGTGTCTAAGCCTATGAATAATTAATTCAAAACCGATCCATCAGCAGATAGTTTAGTATAATAATTAGCTGTCAAAATCTCAACTGTAAGATTGACACAAAAATCCATGAGCTGTAAGAAATATAATCTCTGCGTTATATGTTAATCCCACCTTTCATTAGTTGGGACAGACGGGAGCCATTTCTCTTTTTCCTCCCAGACATCGATTCATTGATGGTCTCAGTCCTGGCTGTGTGAACACCTCAGATCAGCGGCAGGGTGGGTACGTGTCATTTAGCATAGGCTTCTGTTTACTTCATAGCAGTATGATTTCTAGAGACAGAATAAGTGACAATATAACATTGCAGTTGGTGAACAAGTGACAATACAATTCAATACAAATTCAATACAATACAATACAATACAATACAATTCAATACAAATACCAATACAATACAAATACCAATACAATACAATACAAATACATTAAAATACTATAGAATACAATTCCAATCCAAACACCTTTACCAATACCAATACAATTAAATACAATACCAATACAATACCAATACAATACCAATATAAAACCAATACAATACCAATACAATACCAATACAAAACCAATCCAATACCAATACAATACCAATATAATGCAATACAGTGCCAATACAAATACCAATACAATACAACACCAATATATTAAAATACTATAAAATGCAATCCCAATACATTTACCAATACCAATACATTAAAATAAAATACAATACAATGCATTTAAATACAATACAATACATTAAAATACAATACTGTGCAGTCTCTTTGAAAACATTGTGAATATACAAGTGTTCAGTTGCTGGAACATTCCTTATCCTTTCAAGGTCAAAGTTTGACCATTTTGGATGCATTGTAATTGGTCTCTTGTGTCAGACGTCGGCCATCTTGATTCTGTGTTAAATTGGTCTCCTGTGGTCTCCATTTGGATTGCCTGGAGGCTGGGGAAACTGAGTAAGATACCGCAAGGAGGAAAACAATGGATGAAACCATACTGGGTTCACATGGGTCCAATCCAACAGCTGATGCACTCGTGTGTGTGTGTGTGTGTGTGTGTGTGTGTGTGTGTGTGTGTGTGTGTGTGTGTGTGTGTGTGTGTGTGTGTGTGTGTGTGTGTGTGTGTGTGTGTGTGTGTGTGTGTGTGTGTGTGTGTGTGTTCCATTTATTATTAAGTGGAAAGCTCTTTTCTAAACCACAACAACAATCTCAAGGAGCTGAAAAACAGCCTGTAGCGACTGAGTTCCTTTCTGATGTCACAAAGCTTTTCAGAGAGAATGGAACATTGAGTTGGATAACCCTTACCTTAACACCCTACGCCTACACTAGTATGCACACAAGGACACACACACACACACACACACACACACACACACACACACACACACACACACACACACACACACACACACACACACACACACACACACACACACACACACACGCAAGCACACACACTATGGAAAGCGGAATTCACATTCAAGGTAGGAATGCATTGAACTTGAATGTGAGGACTCTCCAGTGTTATTCTCAAGGCTGTGTGTGTGTGTGTGTGTGTGTGTGTGTGTGTGTGTGTGTGTGTGTGTGTGTGTGTGTGTGTGTGTGTGTGTGTGTGTGTGTGTGTGTGTGTGTGTGTGTGTGTGTGTGTGTGTGTGTGTGTGTGTGTGTTTCTCCGGTGATGTTCTGGTACTGTGTCTCTTGGAACTGGACCGTACATTTATTTTATTATTCACCACTAGAGAAAATATTGAGCTGGAGAGTGTCAATACACACACACACACGAACACACACACACACACACACACACACACACACACACACACACACACACACACACACACACACACACACACACACACACACACACGCACATACATACACACACTCAACTACATGGACAGATAAACACACACCTTTGCATATATGTATAGACACTCAAGTGCATGGTAACAAACACAATCACTCGCCTTGCACATACACACACGCATAAACACACAATAACTGATGTTGGCAGTAAATAAACTGTGTGTGTGTGTGGAGAATGATGTGGAGTCCCAGTCCATCCTCAGTAGAGTAGTATAATCTCAGCCTATCAGTCCATTGTCACGGCCGTTGGAAAAAGAGGACCAAGGTGCAGCGTGGTGAGAGTACATGTTCCTTTACTAAACAAGACACAGAACAACAACAATACACACTACAAAAACAAACCGTGAAGCTCAAAGGCTACGTGCCCTAAACAAAGTCAACTTCCCACAAAGACAGGTGCCCACCCCAACTCACGCCCTCACCAAACCAAAATAGGGACATTAAAAGGATCTCTAAGGTCAGGGCGTGACAGTACCCCCCCCCCCCCCCCAAAGGTGCGGACTCCGGCCGCAAAACCTAAACCTATAGGGGAGGGTCTGGGTGGGCATCTATCCGCGGCGGCGGCTCAGGTGCGGGACGCAGACCCCGCTCCACCACTGGCTCACCCCACTTTGGTGGCACCTCTGGTGCGGGGACCCTCGCCGCCGACCCCGGTCTGGGGACCCTCGTAGCGGGCCCCGGACTGGGGACCCTCGTTGCGGGCCCCGGACTGGGGACCTTCGTTGCGGGCCCCGGACTGAGCACCCTCGTTGCGGGCCCCGGACTGGGCACCCTCGCTGAAGACTCCGGACTGGAGGCCGTCGCTGGAGGCTCCGGACTGGATAATGTCGCTGGAGGCTCCGGACTGGAGAACGTCACTGGAAGCTCCGGATTGGAGGCCGTCTCTGGAGTGGAGGGCTGGAGGCCATCTCTGGATTGGAGGGACACACAGGAGGCCTGGCTCTGGGAGCAGGCACAGGACTCACCAGGCTGGCTTCCTCCAGGAACAGGAAGAAGTTCAGGAGGCTCCTCCTTACAGGAGGGTTCTTCCTTGGCCGAGGCACCGAATACACTGGGCCGTGGAGGCGCACTGGCGGTCTCGAGCTCAGAGCTGGCACAACCCCTTCTGGCTGGATGCCCACTTCCACTCGGCAAATGCGGGATGCTGGCACCGAGCACACCGGCCTGTGAATGCTCAACCGAGACACAGTGCGCATCACCCCATAGCACGGGGCCTGACCAGTCATATGCTCGCCATGGTAAGCACAGGGAGTTGGCTCAGGTCTCCAACCTGACTCAGCCACACTCCCCGTGTGCTCCCCCCAAAACATTATTTGGGGGCTGCCTCTCGGGCTTCCTTGCCAGCCTTGTTCCCTCATAACGCTGCCGCTCCGCCTTAGCTGCCTCCAGTTCCTCCCTTGGACGGCGATACTCCCCAGCCTGCCTCCAGGGTCCCTTACCATCCAGGATCTCTTCCCATGTCCAGGAGTCCTCTCTACCACGCTGCTTGGTCCTTTGGTGGTGGGAAGTTCTGTCACGGCCGTTGGAAAAAGAGGACCGTGGTGCAGCGTGGTGAGAGTACATGTTCCTTTATTAAACAAGACGCCGAACAAAAACAATAAACACTACAAAAACAAACCGTGAAGCTCAAAGGCTACGTGCCCTAAACAAAGACAAGCTCCCACAAAGACAGGTGGAAAAAAGAGCTACCTAAGTATGGTTCCCAATCAGACACAACGATAGACAGCTGTCCCTGATTGAGAAGCATACCCGCCCAAAACATAGAAATAGAAAATCATAGAAACACAAAACATAGAATGCCCACCCCAACTCACGCCCTGACCAAACCAAAATAGAGACATAAAAAGGATCTCGAAGGTCACGGCGTGAGTGACATCCGCCCTCAGTAGAGTAGTATAATCTCAGGATATCAGTCCATCCTCAGTAATGTAGTATAATCTAAGTCTATCAGTCCATCCTCAGTAGAGTAGTATAATCTCAGTATATCAGTCCATCCTCAGTAGAGTAGTATAATCTCAGTCTATCAATTCATCCTCAGTAGAGTAGTATAATCTCAGTCTATCAGTCCATCCTCAGTAAAGTAGTATAATCTCAGTCTATCAGTCCATCCTCAGTAGAGTAGAATAATCTCAGTCTATCAGTCCATCCTCAGTAGAGTAGTATAATCTCAGTCTATCAATTCATCCTCAGTAGAGTAGTATAATCTCAGTCTATCAGTCCATCCTCAGTAATGTAGTATAATCTAAGTCTATCAGTCCATCCTCAGTAGAGTAGTATAATCTCAGTATATCAGTCCATCCTCAGTAATGTAGTATAATCTAAGTCTATCAGTCCATCCTCAGTAGAGTAGTATAATCTCAGTATATCAGTCCATCCTCAGTAGAGTAGTATAATCTCAGTCTATCAATTCATCCTCAGTAGAGTAGTATAATCTCAGTCTATCAGTCCATCCTCAGTAAAGTAGTATAATCTCAGTCTATCAGTCCATCCTCAGTAGAGTAGAATAATCTCAGTCTATCAGTCCATCCTCAGTAGAGTAGTATAATCTCAGTCTATCAATTCATCCTCAGTAGAGTAGTATAATCTCAGTCTATCAGTCCATCCTCAGTAATGTAGTATAATCTAAGTCTATCAGTCCATCCTCAGTAGAGTAGTATAATCTCAGTATATCAGTCCATCCTCAGTAATGTAGTATAATCTAAGTCTATCAGTCCATCCTCAGTAGAGTAGTATAATCACAGTCTATCAGTCCATCCTCAGTAGAGTAGTATAATCTCAGTCTATCAATTCATCCTCAGTAGAGTAGTATAATCTCAGTCTATCAGTCCATCCTCAGTAGAGTAGTATAATCTCAGTCTATCAATTCATCCTCAGTAGAGTAGTATAATCTCAGTCTATCAGTCCATCCTCAGTAGAGTAGTATAATCTCAGTCTATCAGTCCATCCTCAGTAGAGTAGTATAATCTCAGTCTATCAGTCCATCCTCAGTAGAGTAGTATAATCTCAGTCTATCAATTCATCCTCAGTAGAGTAGTATAATCGCAGTCTATCAGTCCATCCTCAGTAAAGTAGTATAATCTCAGTCTATCAGTCCATCCTCAGTAGAGTAGTATAATCTCAGTCTATCAGTCCATCCTCAGTAGAGTAGTATAATCTCAGTCTATCAATTCATCCTCAGTAGAGTAGTATAATCTCAGTCTATCAGTCCATCCTCAGTAAAGTAGTATAATCTCAGTCTATCAGTCCATCCTCAGTAAAGTAGTATAATCTCAGTCTGTCAATCCATCCTCAGTAGAGTAGTATAATCTCAGTCTATCAATCCATCCTCAGTAGAGTAGTATAATCTCAGTCTATCAGTCCATCCTCAGTAAAGTAGTATAATCTCAGTCTATCAGTCCATCCTCAGTAGAGTAGTATAATCTCAGTCTATCAGTCCATCCTCAGTAAAGTAGTATAATCTCAGTCTATCAGTCCATCCTCAGTAGAGTAGTATAATCTCAGTCTATCAGTCCATCCTCAGTAAAGTAGTATAATCTCAGTCTATCAGTCCATCCTCAGTAGAGTAGTATAATCTCAGTCTATCAGTCCATCCTCAGTAGAGTAGTATAATCTCAGTCTATCAGTCCATCCTCAGTAAAGTCGTATAATCTCAGTCTATCAGACCATCCTCAGTAGAGTAGTATAATCTCAGTCTATCAGATCATCCTCAGTAGTCTATCAATCCATCCTCAGTAAAGTAGTATAATCTCAGTCTGTCTGATCATCCTCAGTAGAGTAAAGTAGTAAAGTCAGGGGACCCTAAAATGTGCGATTTAAATAGCTAATTAGATTTGTTTTTAAGGCTCTCTGAGAGAAACAGCATCGATGTGAAGTGATGCAATTAGCTGTCACACAAAAACTGTTGGGACAGGATGATGTGATGATGTGTGTGTGTGTGTGTGTGTGTGTGTGTGTGTGTGTGTGTGTGTGTGTGTGTGTGTGTGTGTGTGTGTGTGTGTGTGTGTGTGTGTGTGTGTGTGTGTGTGTGTGTGTGTGTGTGTGTGTGTGTGTGTCTATATTTGTTTGTGTTTGTCACAGGGAGGATTTAGACACGTTTGAAATTAACAAACTCCATATCGGCAGGGCCATCATCCTTGTTTAATTGATTGACGTCTGTTGATTTAAAGAGAAGATGGCGTCAGCGTGTGGGTGTATGTGTGTGTGTGTGTGTGTGTGTATGTGTGAGTGTGTGTGTGTGTGTGTGTGTGTGTGTGTGTGTGTGTGTGTGTGTGTGTGTGTGTGTGTGTGTGTGTGTGTGTGTGTGTGTGTGTGTGTGTGTGTGTGTGTGTGTGTGTGTGTGTGTGTGTGCCTGCATCTGTTGATGCCAGTGCGTGTGTGTGTTGATTGAGATTGGGTAGAGGACGGCGTGGGAAAGTAAATGTTGTCATTATGAAACAGATGAATAATTGAGTCTCTGAGTTTGTATTACCTCAGGGGTAATCCCTTCAATGAGGAGAGAGATGAGTTTACAAACTACAATCCCAAGCCTGGGAATATAGAACGTTTGGTTTGATTAGAGATTCAAATCAAATGATTCAACTTATCACTCACTCACTGGAGAGTGTTTGTGAAAAGAGAGAGAGAGAAAGTGTGTGTGTGTGTGTGTGTGTGTGTGTGTGTGTGTGTGTGTGTGTGTGTGTGTGTGTGTGTGTGTGTGTGTGTGTGTGTGTCTGTGTGTGTGTGTGTTCCATTTATTATTAAGTGTGTACAAGTCACAGATTTCCAGATTGAGTCTATGTGTGTCTGTGTGTGTGAGTGCGCGTGCTTGTCACTATGTGTGGGTCTGTGAGTGTTTGCATACGTGTGGACGTGTCTGTGTTTGTGTGTGGTATCGTTTAAATCCCTCAAACTCAACTCTGGACCTCGAAGCCAGTTCCACTGCTTTTTAAATGATTCCCTCTAATCAGGGACTGATTTCGACCTGGGACACCAGGTGGGTGATTCCCCTCTAGTCAGGGACTGATTTAGACCTGGATCACCAGGTGGGTGATTCCCCTCTAGTCAGGGACTGATTTAGACCTGGGATGTCAGGTGGGTGATTCCCCTCTAATCAGGGACAGATTTAGACCAGGGACAGCAGGTGGCTGATTCCCCTCTAATCAGGGACTGATTTAGACCTGGGACAGCAGGTGGGTGATTCCCTTCTAATCAGGGACTGATTTAGACCAGGGACAGCAGGTGGGTGATTCCCCTCTAATCAGGGACTGATTTAGACCAGGGACAGCAGGTGGGTGATTCCCTTCTAATCAGGGACTGATTTAGACCAGGGACAGCAGGTGGGTGATTCCCCTCTAATCAGGGACTGATTTAGACCAGGGACAGCAGGTGGGTGATTCCCTTCTAATCAGGGACTGATTTAGACCTGGGACAGCAGGTGGGTGATTCCCCTCTAATCAGGGACTGATTTAGACCTGGGACACCAGGTGGGTGATTCCCTTCTAATCAGGGACTGATTTAGACCTGGGACACCAGGTGGGTGATTCCCGTCTAGTCAGGGACTGATTTAGACCTGGGACACCGGGTGGGTGATTCCCCTCTAATCAGGGACTGATTTAGACCTGGGACAGCAGATGGCTGATTCCCCTCTAATCAGGGACTGATTTAGACCAGGGACAGCAGGTGGCTGATTCCCTTCTAATCAGGGACTGATTTAGACCTGGGACAGCAGGTGGCTGATTCCCCTCTAATCAGGGACTGATTTAGACCAGGGACAGCAGGTGGGTGATTCCCTTCTAATCAGGGACTGATTTAGACCTGGGACATCAGGTGGCTGATTCCCCTCTAATCAGGGACTGATTTAGACCAGGGACAGCAGGTGGCTGATTCCCCTCTAATCAGGGACTGATTTAGACCAGGGACAGCAGGTGGGTGATTCCCCTCTAATCAGGGACTGATTTAGACCAGGGACAGCAGGTGGCTGATTCCCCTCTAATCAGGGACTGATTTAGACCAGGGACAGCAGGTGGCTGATTCCCCTCTAGTCAGGGACTGATTTAGACCAGGGACAGCAGGTGGGTGATTCCCCTCTAGTCAGGGACTGATTTAGATCTGGGACAATAGGTGGGTGATTCCCATCTAATCAGGGACTGATTTAGACCTGGGACAGCAGGTGGGTGCAATGAATGATCAGGTAGAAGAGAAAACCAGGAGGCGCTGGACCTCGTAGGGTCAGAGTTGACTGGCTTACGCAATACCTCTGAAACTTTTCTAAAGATGTAATTTATGTTGATGATGTTAAAATGCGACACTGATAAAAAAATGTTATGTACTATTAAATATCATAACATTTTAACATATTTACATCTATGTACTCACCAAGGTTATAAAAACATATTCAAAAGACACACTTGGAACATTGGTTGAGAAACCAGACAGATCTCTCAAAAGTGACTTCAACTTGGAAGCCTATCCATGTCCAGAGGACGTCGGGAAATGCCCTCAACGCCGGCTACTAGGGGCAGCAGTGTGCACTATTACCATCAAGTAGATATATACACAAGTAGTAGTTTTAGTAGGGTGTTGGGGATGGGTGTGGTGGTGGTGGTGTTGGTGGTGGTGGTGGTGGTGGTGGAGGAGGGACATAATGCTAGATCAAGCTTTAGATCAGAAGGTTGCGTGTTCAATCCCAGTGATAAACACTATTTTATTATTGTTGTTGTTTTAACCCTATTTCAAACCTTAACCATTCGGAATGAATGCCTAAACGTAATGTTTTATCTCTGTGAAAAACCTTAACCTTCTAAATTTGACATTTGGAGCAACTTCTAAATTTGAAGTTCGGAGAAACGTTGATAAACGTGTAATTCTGCAGTGAGACTGTGAGTGTCTGTTGTAAGAAACCAACATCTCCCTCTTTCAGGTTGTCCATCTGAGAGTCTGTTGTAGAAACCAACATCTCTCTCTTTCAGGTTGTCCATCTGAGAGTTTGTTGTAGAAACCAACATCTCCCTCTTTCAGGTTGTCCATCTGAGAGTTTGTTGTAGAAACCAACATCTCTCTCTTTCAGGTTGTCCATCTGAGAGTCTGTTGTAGAAACCAACATCTCTCTCTTTCAGGTTGTCCATCTGAGAGTTTGTTGTAGAAACCAACATCTCCCTCTTTCAGGTTGTCCATCTGAGAGTTTGTCTCCTTTAAAATGTTGACACAATGATTGTGTCATTTCTTTTGACCAGACAAACTCTCAGTTTGACCACAACCATTGTGTGAAATGCGTTGAACATTAGCTGTAAAATGTGAGTGTGTATGGGGCCATATAAATATACCATTCTCCTACATACATATTGAATGACAACTTTTTAACTTTTTATATATATTCTCTTAGTGAGATTTCAAAGATCTTGAGTCATCACCATGGGGGATAAATCAACAGTCTTTTTTTGGTTTCAAGCACAAATGAATTATTACTCTACGGAGTATACTAAATAGATTTTTGTTGATGAATTTGACATGGCATCATGCTCTTGAGATGTTGGAATAATCTATCCCCCTGCCCCCTACACACACACACACACACACACACACACACACACACACACACACACACACACACACACACACACACACACACACACACACACACACACACACACACAGACACAGACACACACACATACACACACACACACACACACACACACACACACACACACACACACACACACACACACACACACACACACACACACACACACACACACACACACACACACACACACACACACACACACCACTTGAAAACTGAGTAGATGGCAGCTTCTGCTTAATAGAAAACAACAGACCTCTTTCCACTGTACTACTACAACATCCATCAACTAGGAATACAGCATGGTTGGTCTCTCTGTCTCTCTGTCTCTCTCTGTCTCTCTCTGTCTCTCTCTGTCTCTCTCTCTCTCTCTCTCTCTCTCTCTCTCTCTGTCTCTCTCTGTCTCTCTCTGTCTCTCTCTGTCTCTCTCTGTCTCTCTCTGTCTCTCTCTGTCTCTCTCTCTGTCTCTCTCTGTCTCTCTCTGTCTCTCTGTCTCTCTGTCTCTCTGTCTCTCTCTCTCTCTCTGTCTCTCTGTCTCTCTGTCTCTATGTCTCTCTGTCTCTCGCTCTCTCTCGCTCTCTGTCTCTCTCTCTCTCTGTCTCTCTGTCTCTCGCTCTCTCTTTCTCTGTCTCTCTGTCTCTCTGTCTCTCGCTCGCTCTGTCTCTCTGTCTTGCTGTCTCGCTGTCTCTCGCTCTCTCTGTCTCTCTGTCTCTCTGTCTCTCTCTCTGTCTCTTTGTCTCTCTGTCTCTCGCTCTCTATCTCTCTCTGTCTCTCTCTCTGTCTCTCTGTCTCTCTGTCTCTCTGTCTCTCTCTCTCTCTGTCTCTCTGTCTCTCTGTCTCTCGCTCTCTGTCTCTCTCTGTCTCTCTCTGTCTCTCTATCTCTCTCTCTCTCTATCTCTCGCTCTCTCTCTCTGTTGGTGTGTGTGTGTGTGTGTCTCTCTTTCTCTATGTGTGTGTGTGTGTGTGTGTGTCTCAGTGATTTCTCTCCTGCCACGACAGTAATGTGAGCCAGGGTTCTCCCAGCACCCCTCTGACCTTCATGCTCAGTTTCACTTCACTTACATCACCCCAGTCAAAGAGGACCATCCATCACACACACACACACACACACACACACACACACACACACACACACACACACACACACACACACACACACACACACACACACACACACACACACACACACACACACACACACACACACACACACACACACACAATCTCACACACACACACACACACTCTCTCTGTCTCTCTCTGTCTCTCTCTGTCTCTCTCTCTGTCTCGCTCTGTCTCTCTCTGTCTCTCTCTGTCTCTCTGTCTCTCTGTCTCTCTGTCTCTGTCTGAATATAGCCAATTACCTTGTAATTACCTTGCAATTGATGTCTTGATGGCTCGATGTGTCTTGACGTCTTGATGTATTGATGTCTTGATGTGTATTGATGGCTTGATGTCTGGATGTGTATTGATGTCTTGATGTGTATTGATGTGTATTGATGTGTATTATGTATTGATGTGTATTGATGTCTTGATGTGTATTGATGTCTTGATGTGTATTGTTGTATTGATGTGTATTGATGTCTTGATGTGTATTGCTGTATTGATGTGTATTGATGTCTTGATGTGTATTGATGTGTATTGATGTGTATTGATGTATTGATGTGTATTGATGTGTATTTATGTATTGATGTGTATTGATGTCTTGGTGTCTTGATGTGTATTGATGTGTATTTATGTCTTGATGTGTATTGATGTCTTGATGTGTATTGATGCCTTGATGCCTTGATGTGTATTGATGTATTGATGTATTGATGTGTATTGATGTATTGATGTCTTGATGTGTATTGATGTATTGATGTGTATTGATGTATTGATGTGTATTAATGTCTTGATGTGTATTGATGTCTTGATGTGTATTGATGTCTTGATGTGTATTAATGTCTTGATGTGTATTGATGTGTATTAATGTCTTGATGGCGTGATGTGTATTGATGTGTATTGATGTCTTGATGTGTATTGATGTCGTGATGTGTATTGATGTGTATTGTTGTGTTTTGATGTGTTGATGTGTTGATGTGTATTGATGTCTTGATGTGTATTGATGTGCATTGATGTGTATTGATGTATTGATGTGTATTGATGTGCATTGATGTGTATTTATGTCTTGATGTGTATTGATGTATTGATGTGCATTGATGTGTATTGATGTGTTGATGTGTTTAACTTCTTATGGCTGCAAGGGGCAGTATTGATTAGCCAGTTAAATGGTGCCCATTTCAAACGGCCTCGTACTCAATTCTTGCTCGTACAATATGCATATTATTATTACTATTGGATAGAAAACACTCTCTAGTTTCTAAAACCGTTTGAATTATTTCTCTGAGTGAAACAGAACTCATTCTGCAGCACATTTCCTGACCAGGAAGTGGAATGTCAGAAATCGATGCTCTGTTCAACTTCCTGCCTATACATGGGCATGATACGTAAGAGTCTACGTACACTTCATATACCTTCCCCTGGTTGTCAAGAGGCGGTGAGAGAAGAAATTTCGTGTTTATCTTGGTCTGAGGTGGAATTAAAGCTCTTTGTATGACGTGACCGTCCATTTCCTGTTTCTGGAGCGCGCGAAAGGGGACCTGGATTTGCCTTCTGTTTAGCTGTCGTTATGGACGACTAACATCTCCGGTTTAGATTTTATTTGATACATGTGACCATATCATCGTAAAGTATGTTTTTTCAATATAGTTTAACTTCTTATGGCTGCAAGGGGCAGTATTGAGTAGCCTGATAAAATGTGTCCATTTCAAACGGCCTCGTACTCAATTCTTGCTCGTACAATATGCATATTATTATTACTATTGGATAGAAAACACTCTCTAGTTTCTAAAACCGTTTGAATTATTTCTCTGAGTGAAACAGAACTCATTCTGCAGCACTTTTCCTGACCCGGAAGTTCAAAGTCTGAAATCGATGCTCTCTTCCTCTTCCTGCCGATAAATGGGCACAAGAGCTATTAGTATACATGCACGTCATACACCTTCCTCTGGGTGTCAAGAAGGCTGTGAGAGAAGAAATGAGGTGATTATCTCGATCTGGGATGGAATAAATCCTCTTGGAATGACGTGTACCCCAGTTCCGGTACTCTGAAGAACGCGATTTGGACAGTGGGGTTGCCTTTTGTTTTGCTGACGTTGTAGGCGACTATTATTTCCGGCTTTGATTTTATTTGATACATGTCACCATATCATCGTAAAGTATGTTTTTTCAATATAGTTTCATCAGATTATTGAAATTTTTTCGGGAGTTTTGCCGTGTTCCGTTCTCTTCCGTTTGTTTACATGGAGAGATCCGTGCAACCCGGCTAGCGCGCTTGCTAAATGGAGAGAAAAAGTTGCCATTCTGAATCCAAACAACGACTGATCTGGACAAAGGACACCTTGTTCAACATTCTGATGAAAGATCAGCAAAAGTAAGACCCAATTTATGATGTTATTTCATATATCTGTCGTAGTCGCCGGCGCCCAAGTGTTTCTGGCTATTGTGCTAAGCTAATATAACTCAAAATTTTGTTTTCGCTGTAAAACACTTAATAAATCGGAAATATTGTCTGGCATCACAAGATGCCTGTCTTTCATTTGCTGTACACTATGTATTTTTCAGAAATGTTTTATGATGAGTAATTAGGTATTTGACGTTGGTGTCTGTAAATATTATGGCTGCTTTCTGTGCAATTTCTGAATGTAGCTGCAATGTAAACTATGATTTATACCTGAAATATGCACATTTTTCGAAAAAAACATATGCTATACAATAAATATGTTATCATACTGTCATCTGATGAGGTTGTTTCTTGGTTAGTGGCTATTTATATCTTTATTTGGCCGAATTTGTGATAGCTACTGATGGAGTCAAAAACTGATGGAGTAATAAAAGTGGAGTCTTTTGCTAACGTGGTTAGCTAATAGATTTACATATTTTGTCTTCCCTGTAAAACATTTTAAAAATCGGACATGTTGGCTGGATTCACGAGATGTGTACCTTTCATATGCTGTATTGGACTTGTTAATGTGTGAAAGTTAAATATTTAAAAAAAAATATCTTTTGAATTTCGCGCCCTGCACTTGAAGTGGCTGTTGTCATAAGTGTACCGACGTCGGGCTTGCACGCCAAACAGGTTAATCAGATTATTGAAATTTTTTCGGGAGTTTTGCCGTGTTCCGTTCTCTGACTTTGTTGACGTTGGAGAGATCCGTGCCACTTGGCAAGTGCCCATGCTAAATGATGAGGGAAATTTGCCGTTCCAGATCCAAACAACGACTGTTCTGGACAAAGGACACCTTGTCCAACATTCTGACGGAAGATCACCAAAAGTAAGAAACATTTTATGATGCTATTTCTAATATCTGTCGTGCATGTGAACTGGTCGTCGGCGCCCAAGTTTTTCTGGCTATTGTGGCTACGCTAATATAACGCTACATTTAGTTTTCGCTGTAAAACATTTAATAAATCGGAAATATTGTCTGGAATCACAAGATGCCTGTCTTTCAATTGCTGTACACTATGTATTTTTCAGAAATGTTTTATGATGAGTAATTAGGTATTTGACGTTGGTGTCTGTAAATATTATGGCTGCTTTCGGTGCAATTTCTGATTGTAGCTGAAATGTAAACTATGATTTATACCTGAAATATGCAAATTTTTCAAACAAAACATATGCTATACAATAAATATGTTATCAGACTGTCATCTGATGAAGTTGTTTCTTGGTTAGTGGCTATTTATATCTTTATTTGGTCGAATTTGTGATAGCTACTGATGGAGTAAAAAACTGATGGAGTAAGAAAAGTGGTGTCTTTTGCTAACGTGGTTAGCTAATAGATTTACATATTGTGTCTTCCCTGTAAAACATTTTAAAAATCGGTTATGTTGGCTTGATTCACAAGATGTGTACCTTTCATATGCTGTATTGGACTTGTTAATGTGTGAAAGTTAAATATTTAAAAAAAATATCTTTTGAATTTTGCGCCCTGCACTTTGAGCTGGCTGTTGTCATAAGTGTACCGACGTCGGGCTTGCACGCCAAACAGGTTAACTACTGTTCCTGTTCCAGAGGATGTGTCTGAACCAGGATGATGTTAAACACATACTGTACGGGTCTGATCTCTCAGAGGATGTGTCTGAACCAGGATGATGTTAAACACATACTGTACGGGTCTGATCTCTCAGAGGATGTGTCTGAACCAGGATGATGTTAATGCAATCGCTGGGTTACATTTTTAAAATTAACGTTACTTCAAGCATACAGCGTGCGCTAAAGCGAGACGCACCGAAATTCATGGCGGAATTATTATTTGACATTTTTCAACAGAACAACGAATTATCAGCATAAATAGTTCTTACTTTTTGATGAACTCTCATCAGAATCTTGGGAAAGGTGTCCTTTGTCCAAAAGAATCGTTGCTAGGTTGGAGAACGTCCTCTTCAACGTTGCAATTAGCAGTAAACAATAGCATGAGAGAGAGAGATACCCAACCCCCTAGAACGCCAGGAAATGAAATACCCGAAAATCGCAATATACTGACATAAACTGATATAACTCGGTTTAAAATAACAACATTATGATGTCTTTAACACCTATATCGAATAAAAACAGAGCCGGATATATCTAAGAGCTAAAACAGGAGCTTCTAGCACGACATGCCAAGATCCTCCCTGCGTCAGAGCGAAGAGTCAAAAGAGGGGACACCTCGTTTCCAAGCAATTTATAAACTTTCAGATCTGCCTAGAGACTCCATTTCAAGTCCCTCTATTCGCTGACACCCAGGGGAAGGCGTATGCAGTGCATCTCAACCAATAGAGGACAGGCAAATTAATAAACTGTTCTGGGAACAGCGAGCAGATTTCAGCATTTTCAAATCCTCATAGGAAAATTGCTCTAAGTCCAGTTCTGTTTCACTCACAGACATAATTCAAACGGTTTTAGAAACTAGAGAGTGTTTCCTATCCAATAGTAATAATAATATGCATATTGTATGAGCAAGAATTGAGTACGAGGCAGTTTAATTTGGGCACTATTTTTTCCAATGGGGAAACAGCGCCCCCATATTGACAAGAAGTTAAACACATACTGTGCGGGTCTGATCTCTCAGAGGATGTGTCTGAACCAGGATAATGTTAAAACACATACTGTACGGGTCTGATCTCTCAGAGGATGTGTCTGAACCAGCAGGATGTTAAACACATACTGTACGGGTCTGATCTCTCAGAGGATGTCTCTGAACCAGGATGATGTTAAACACATACTGTACGGGTCTGATCTCTCAGAGGATGTGTCTGAACCAGGATGATGTTAAACACATACTGTATGGGTCTGATCTCTCAGAGGATGTGTCTGAACCAGGATGATGTTAAACACATACTGTACGGGTCTGATCTCTCAGAGGATGTGTCTGAACCAGGATGATGTTAAACACATACTGTATGGGTCTGATCTCTCAGAGGATGTGTCTGAACCAGGATGATGTTAACTAACGCCTCACAAACCCGGATCCGGGATCCCCCCCATCAAAAAAGCTGACTAGCATAGCCTAGCCTAAAGCCACAGGGATATCATATAATAAAATGTTCATGAAACCACAAGTCCAAGACACCAAATGAAAGATACACATCTTGTGAATCCAGCCATCATTTCTGATTTTTAAAATGTTTTACAGGGAAGACACAATATGTAAATCTATTAGCTAACCACGTTAGCAAAAGACACCACTTTTTTACTCCACCATGTTTTTACTCCATCAGTAGCTATCACAAATTCGACCAAATAAAGATATAAATAGCCACTAACCAAGAAACAACTTCATCAGATGACAGTCTGATAACATATTTATTGAATAGCATATGTTTTGTTAGAAAAATGTGCATATTTCAGGTATAAATCATAGTTTACCATTGCAGCCACCATCACAACTCTCACCAAAGCGACTAGAATAACTACAGAGACCATCGTGTATTACCTAATTACTCATCATAAAACATTTCTTAAAAATACACAGCGTACAGCAAATGAAAGACACAGATCTTGTGAATCCAGCCAATATTTCAGATTTTCTAAGTGTTTTACAGTGAAAACACAATATAGCGTTATATTAGCTTACCACAATAGCAAACATCACAACAGCATTGATTCAAGCCAAAAATAGCGATAACGTATAAACCACCAAAATATATAATTTTTTTCACTAACCTTCTCAGAATTCTTCAGATGACAGTCCTATAACATCATATTACACAATGCATATAGAGTTTGTTCGAAAATGTGCATATTTAGCGGCACAAATCGTGGTTATACAATGTGATTAGTGGCCAAAACTTCAAGCAATCTGTCCGGCGCCATCTTGGAGAGGCACCTATTCTAATCGAAAACTATTCATAAACTTGACTAAAAAATACAAGTTGGACAGCAAATGAACGACAAATTAGTTCTTAATGCAATCGCTGTGTTACATTTTTTAAATTAACGTTACTTCAGCATACAGCGTGCGCTAAAGCGAGACCGCACCGAAATTCATGGCGGAATTATTATTTGACATTTGTCAACATAAATACGAATTAACAACATAAAGATTGCTTACTATTTGCCGAGCTTCCATCAGAATCTTGGGCAAGGTGTCCTTTCTCCAGAACAATCGTCTTTTGGTTGAAAGATGTCCTCTTCTCATGTGGAAATAGAAGCTAACGATAGCCACCCACTGGAGAGGTGTCCAACTCGTGAAAGCGCATCACAAAGAAATCCAGGAAAATCGCAATAAACTGATATAAACTGCTATAAGTCGGTTTAAATTAACTACCTTATGATGTCTTTAACCTGTTTGGGCTGCAAGGGGCAGTATTGAGTAGCCAGATAAAAAGTGCCCATTTCAAACGGCCTCGTACTCAATTCTTGCTTGTACAATATGCATATTATTATTACTATTGGATAGAAAACACTATCTAGTTTCTAAAACCGTTTGAATTATTTCTCTGAGTGAAACAGAACTCATTCTGCAGCACATTTCCTGACCAGGAAGTGGAAAGTCTGAAATCGATGCTCTGTTCTTCTTCCTGCCTATAAATGGGCACGAGACCTATTAGTACACATGCACGTCATACACCTTCCCCTGGGTGTCAAGAAGCTGTGAGAGAAGAAATGAGGTGATTATCTTGGTCTGAGATGAAACACATCATTTTGGAATGACGTGTCCCCCATTTTCGGTACTCTGAAGAGCGTGAGGTGGACAGTGGGATTGCCTTTTGTTTAGCTGCCGTTATAGGCGACTACTATCTCCGGCTTTGAATTTATTTGATACATGTCACCATATCATCGTAAAGTATGTTTTTTCAATATAGTTTCATCAGATTATTGAATTTTTTTCGGGAGTTTTGCCGTGTTCCGTTCTCTTCCGTTTGTTGACATGGAGAGATTCGAGGCGCTTGGCTAGCGCGCTTGCTAAATGAAGAGGGAAAGTTGCCGTTCTGAATCCAAACAACGACTGTTCTGGACAAAGGACACCTTGTCCAACGTTCTGATGGAAGATCACCAAAAGTAAGAAACATTTTATGATGCTATTTCATATATCTGTCGTAGTCGTCGGCGCCCAAGTGTTTCTGGCTATTGTGCTAAGCTAATATAACGCTACATTTTTTTTTCGCTGTAAAACACTTAATAAATCGGAAATATTGTCAGGAATCACAAGATGCCTGTCTTTCATTTGCTGTACACTATGTATTTTTCAGAAATGTTTTATGATGAGTAATTAGGTATTTGACGTTGGTGTCTGTAAGTTTTATGGCTGCTTTCGGTGCAATTTCTGACTGTAGCTGCAATGTAAACTATGATTTATACCTGAAATATGCACATTTTTCTAACAAAACATATGCTATACAATAAATATGTTATCAGACTGTCATCTGATGAAGTTGTTTCTTGGTTAGTGGCTATTTATATCTTTATTTGGTCGAATTTGTGATAGCTACTGATGGAGTAAAAAACTGTTGGAGTAAAAAAAGTGGTGTCTTTTGCTAACGTGGTTAGCTAATAGATTTACATATTGTGTCTTCCCTGTAAAACATTTTAAAAATCGGACATGTTGGCTGGATTCACAAGATGTGTACCTTTCATATGCTGTATTGGACTTGTTAATGTGTGAAAGTTAAATATTTTAAAAATATATATATTTTGAATTTCGCGCCCTGCACTTGAGCTGGCTGTTGTCATAAGTGTACCGACGTCGGGCTTGCAGCCAGAAGAAGTTAACAACTATAACGAATAAAAACATGACCGGAGATACAGAACTGCTAAAACGAAAGCTTTGCAGGAGGCCATTGTGATGTCCCTGATGCGCCAGGCGCCCCGTTGAAAAGAACGGTACTTCCGTTCCACGGTCTTATATAGGGCCCCAGATTGCGCAATCCACTCCATTCAAATTCTCCCCACTTACTGACATCTAGAGGAAGGCGTATGCAGTGCATGTAGCCCGATGGCTTACATGGGGACTTATAAACTGACCTCAGAACAGGGACCTCGATTTCTGAAATCTCACTCCCTGACAGGAAATGTGCTGCAGAATGAGTTCTGTTTCACTCAGAGAAATAATTCAAACGGTTTTAGAAACTAGAGAGTGTTTTCTATCCAATAGTAATAATAATATGCATATTGTACGAGCAAGAAATGAGTACGAGGCAGTTTAATTTGGGAACGAATTTTTACAAAGTCGAAATGGCGCCCCCCTATTAAACACATACTGTATGGGTCTGATCTCTCAGAGGATGTGTCTGAACCAGGATGATGTTAAACAGATACGTAGGGGTCTGATCTCTCAGAGGATGTGTCTGAACCAGGATGATGTAAAACACATACTGTACGGGTCTGATCTCTCAGAGGATGTGTCTGAACCAGGATGATGTTAAACACATACTGTATGGGTCTGATCTCTCAGAGGATGTGTCTGAACCAGGATGATGTTAAACACATACTGTACAGGTCTGATCTCTCAGAGGATGTGTCTGAACCAGGATGATGTTAAACACATACTGTACAGGTCTGATCTCTCAGAGGATGTGTCTGAACCAGGATGATGTTAAACACATACTGTACAGGTCTGATCTCTCAGAGGATGTGTCTGAACCAGGATGATGTTAAACACATACTGTACAGGTCTGATCTCTCAGAGGATGTGTCTGAACCAGGATGATGTTAAAACTTCTTATGGCTGCAGCCCGGCGTCGGTACACTTATGACAACAGCCACTTCAAGTGCAGGGCGCGAAATTCAAAAGATATTTTTTTTAAATATTTAACTTTCACACATTAACAAGTCCAATACAGCATATGAAAGGTAGACATCTTGTGAATCCAGCCAACATGTCCGATTTTTAAAATGTTTTACAGCGAAAACAGCAAGTATATTTATGTTAGCTCACCACCAAATACAAAAAAGGACAGATATTTTTCACAGCACAGGTAGCATGCACAAAGCCAACCTAACTAACCAAGAACCAACCAAACTAACCAAGAAACAACTTCATCAGATGACAGTCTTATAACATGTTATTCAATAAATCTATGTTTTGTTCGAAAAATGTGCATATTTCAGGTATAAATCATAGTTTACATTGCAGCTACAATCAGAAATTGCACCGAAAGCAGACAGAATAATTACAGAAACCAACGCCAAATACCTAAATACTCATCATAAAACATTTCTGAAAAATACATAGTGTACAGCAAATGAAAGACAGGCATCTTGTGATTCCAGACAATATTTCCGATTTATTAAGTGTTTTACAGCGAAAACACAATATAGCGTTATATTAGCTTACCACAATAGCCAAAAACACAAGCCATTTCCCAGCAGTAAAAGTTAGCGATCGTAACAAACCAGTAAAAGATATATAATTTTTGACTAACCTTGATATTCTTCATCAGATGACAGTCCTATAACATCAGGTTATACATACACTTATGTTTTGTTCGAAAATGTGCATATTTAGAGCTGAAATCAGTGGTTATACATTGTGCTAACGTAGCTACTTTTTCCCACAACGTCCAGATTTTTTTCTGACACTTTTTCTGACACACATATTCTGACCAAATAGCTATTCATAAACATAACTAAAAAATACATGTTGTATAGGAAATGATAGATCCACTAGTTCTTAATGCAATCGCCGTGTTAGAATTCTAAAAATAACTTAATTTCGACATACAGCTTCGGTATAGCTAGAGAGTACCCAAAAGCTGGGCGCCAACGACTAGTTCACATGTACGACAGATATATGAAATAGCATCATAAAATGTTTCCTACTTTTGCTGATCTGTCATCAGAATGTTGGACAAGGGGTCCTTTGTCAAGAACAATCGTTGTTTGGATTTAGAATGGCCTCTTTCCCTCTCGATTTAGCAAGCGCGCTAGCCAAGTGGCACGAATCTCTCCATGTCAACAAACGGAAGAGAAAGGAACACGGCAAAACTCCCGAAAAAATTTCAATAATCTGATTAAACTATATTGAAAAAACATACTTTACGATGATATGGTGACATGTATCAAATAAAATCAAAGCCGGAGATATTAGTCGTCCGTAACGACAGCTTATCAGAAGGCAAATCCAGGTCCCATGACGCGCTCTCCAGAAAACAGGAAACTGGTGACACGTCATAGAAAGAGCAATTAAACGAGCCCAGATCAAGTTACACAGTTAATTTCTTCTCTCACTCCTTGTCGACATCTAGTGGAAGACGTATGAAGTGCATCTAAACGAATAAATCTCAAGGACTTTAATAGGCAGCCCCTAGAAGAGTGCATCGATTTCAGATTTTCCACTTCCTGTCAGGAAGTTTGCTGCAAAAGGAGTTCTGTTTTACTCACAGATATAATTCAAATGGTTTTAGAAACTAGAGAGTGTTTTCTATCCAATAGCAATAATAATATGCATATTGTACGAGCAAGAATTGAGTACGAGGCCGTTTGAAATGGGCACCTTTTATCCGGCTACTAAATACTGCCCCTGCAGCCCAAACAGGTTAACACACATACTGTACGGGTCTGATCTCTCAGAGGATGTGTCTGAACCAGGATGATGTTAAACACATACTGTACGGGTCTGATCTCTCAGAGGATGTGTCTGAACCAGCAGGATGTTAAACACATACTGTACGGGTCTGATCTCTCAGAGGATGTGTCTGAACCAGCAGGATGTTAAACACATACTGTACGGGTCTGATCTCTCAGAGGATGTGTCTGAACCAGGATGATGTTAAACACATACTGTACGGGTCTGATCTCTCAGAGGATGTGTCTGAACCAGCAGGATGTTAAACACATACTGTACGGGTCTGATCTCTCAGAGGATGTGTCTGAACCAGCAGGATGTTAAACACATACTGTACGGGTCTGATCTCTCAGAGGATGTGTCTGAACCAGCAGGATGTTAAACACATACTGTACGGGTCTGATCTCTCAGAGGATGTGTCTGAACCAGGATGATGTTAAACACATACTGTACGGGTCTGATCTCTCAGAGGATGTGTCTGAACCAGCAGGATGTTAAACACATACTGTACGGGTCTGATCTCTCAGAGGATGTGTCTGAACCAGCAGGATGTTAAACACATACTGTACGGGTCTGATCTCTCAGAGGATGTGTCTGAACCAGCAGGATGTTAATTCTTGCAACTATAGGGGGAGCTGTTTTGCATTAGCATAATTTGCTCTACAGATTAAACTGCCTAGTACTCAATTCTTGCTCGTACAATATGCATATTATTGTTATTATTGGATAGAAAACACTCTCTAGTTTCTATAGCCGTTTGAATTATGTCTCTGAGTGGTACAGAACTCATTCTACAGCAATTTCCCTGCCAGGGAGTGAGATTTCAGAAATCTTGGCCCCAGGTCCCAGGTTGGTTTTAAAGTCCCTGTAAATGCTATCAGGATACAAACACTGCCTACGCCTTCCTCTAGATGTCAGTAAGTGGTGACAATTTGAATGGAGTCGATTGCGCAATCAGGGGCTGCATAAATGGGCAAAGACCGGAAGGAGCGTCCTTTCGTTCCGTGCGCTCGACGCAAGAAGGAGGTCAGACTGGTCTCTTTCCAAGCTGTTGTTTAGCCACTTATATATCGCCGGTCATGTTTTTACTCGTTATAGGTGTTAAAAACATCATAAGGTAGTTAATTTAAACCGTTTTATAGCAATTTATATCCGTTTAGTGCGATTTTGAGGTATTTTCTTTGTGGTACACTTTGAAGCCCCGGGCACGTTTCCAGTACCGGTCGAACGTTAGTGGACATTTCGACGGACAAGAGGACATCTTTCGACCAAAAGACGATTAGACCGGAGAAAGGATACATTGCCCAAGATTCTGATGGAAGAACAGCTCATAGTAAGAAATATTTAAGATGATAAATCGTTGTTCTGTCGAAAAATGTTAAACGTATATTCCGCCATTTTGTTTGGTATAGCTTCGCTTGGCGAACCCTGTATTGCACAGTAAGGATAATTTTAGAAATGTAATTCAGCGATTGCATTAAGAACTAATTTGTCTTTCGATTCCTGTCAACCCTGTATTTTTTAGTCAAGTATATGATTAGCTATTGATTAAACTAGATCACTCTGAAAGATGGCGCCCGAAATTTTCAGGCTTGTTTTGCTACTATTTTCATTGTATAACCACGGTTTTTTATGGCTAAATATGCACATTTTCGAACAAACTCTATATGTATGTTGTAATATGATGTTACAGGAGTGTCATCGGAAGAATTCTGAGAAGGTTAGTGAAAAAATTAATATATTTTGGTGTTGATAACGTTATCGCTCCCTTTGCCTTCAATTCATGCTGGGGTAACGTTTGCACATGTGGTATGCTAATATAACGATTTATTGTGTTTTCGCTGTAAAACGCTTAGAAAATCTGAAATATTGTCTGAATTCACAAGATCTGTGTCTTTCCATTGCTATGCTTTGTCTATTTTTATGAAATGTTTTATGATGAGTAAATTAGTAATACACGTTGCTCTCTATAGTAATTCTAGTCGAGTTGTGATGGTGGGTGCAATTGTAAACTATGATTTATACCTGAAATATGCACATTTTTCTAACAAAACCTATCCTATACAATAAATATGTTATCAGACTGTCATCTGATGAGGTTTTTTCTTGGTTAGTGGCTATCAATATCTTTATTTGGCCGAATTGGTGATAGCTACTGGTGGAGAGAAAAAATGGTGGACAAAGAAAAATGGTGTCTTTTGCTAACGTGGTTAGCTAATAGATTTACATATTTTGTCTTCCCTGTAAAACATTTTAAAAATCTGAAATGGTGGCTTTATTCACAAGATCTGTATCTTTCATTTGGTGTCTTGGACTTGTGATTTAATGATATTTAGATGCTACTATTTAATTGTGACGCTATGCTAGCGATGCTAATCAGTGTGGGGGGGGTGGGGGGTGATCCCGGATACGGGGTTGAGGTTCGGTAAAGGTTAAACACATACTGTATGGGTCTGATCTCTCAGAGGATTTGTCTGAACCAGCAGGATGTTAAACACATACTGTACGGGTCTGATCTCTCAGAGGATGTGTCTGAACCAGGATGATGTTAAACACATACTGTACGGGTCTGATCTCTCAGAGGATGTGTCTGAACCAGCAGGATGTTAAACACATACTGTATGGGTCTGATCTCTCAGAGGATGTGTCTGAACCAGGATGATGTTAAACACATACTGTATGGGTCTGATCTCTCAGAGGATGTGTCTGAACCAGCAGGATGTTAAACACATACTGTATGGGTCTGATCTCTCAGAGGATCTCCCTGTGTGTCTCAGTCTGTGTGTTTGTGTTCCAGACTGACAAGTCCATATTCTAGTGAAACAGACGCACGCACGCATGCACGCACGCACGCACGCACGCACGCACGCACGCACGCACGCACGCACGCACGCACGCACGCACACACACACACACACACACACACACACACACACACACACACACACACACACACACACACACACACACACACACACACACACACAGTCTGAGGGAATCATGCATAAGAACAACAGTCTGTAGAACAGGGACATTTCAACCCATCAGAGGAGGTGTTTGTGTCGTTTTTAAAATGCATCATTTATTCAAAACAGGGTTTTCAACTCAAAGGGCTCTCGCACAAACAAGCACAGACAGACAAGCACGTATTAAGTTTGGAGACACATTGTGTGTGTGTGTGTGTGTGTGTGTGTGTGTGTGTGTGTGTGTGTGTGTGTGTGTGTGTGTGTGCGTGCGTGCGTGCGTGCGTGCGTGCGTGCGTGCGTGCGTGCGTGCGTGCGTGCGTGCGTGCGTGCGTGCGTGCGTGCGTGCGTGCGTGCGTGTGTGTGCCAGCCTTTTCGTACATGCATCTTTTGTAAATGTATCTGCTCTTTCCAAGTAGCAGGTGAAGACCGACCAGACAGGCTGGTAATTGTTCAGGAGAAGATGTCCTTTGTCCTCTCTAAAGTGTCTTTACAATGATTCATAGTGATGTATAGAAAATACAGGAAATCACGTTTCTACTGCACTGCCCTTTTAATAATGGTTAATAATGAGGGTATTGAGCCAAATGTCAAATGAAATGATAATGCTTTAAAATGGGGCTCCCGAGTGGCACAGCGAGGCACTTCGTCTCAGTGCAGGAGGCGTCAGTACAGTCCCTGGTTCAATTCCAGGCTGTATCACACCCGGCCGTGATTGGGAGTCCCATAAGGCTGCGCACAATTGGCCCAGCGTCATGCGGGTTTGGGTTTGGGAGAGGTAGGCAGTCATTGCAGATAATAATTTATTCTTGACTGACGTGTCTAGTTGAACACAGGTTCAATAAAAACATACAACATGGTCTTCTGGCGCAGTTACATCTCTCTAATTTAACAAGGACTAATCTATTGATCAGTGACGGTCATTTGTTGTGAATTAAATGTACAAATTAGATATTAATAAGCCAACGTTTAAATACAAACCACCACAGTGGCTGCCATTTGCTGACGACATTTCTTCTGCATTGATAAAGTAAGAGTTAAATGACGATCTAATTCCTGAATAAGACTGTCCGTAGGTGAAAGGATAGTGCTTTAGTATTCTCCCTGTAGGTCCTGGACTCTGTCTGTGGGATGGTAAAGTAGTCTTTAAACAGTTAACTGTGGTATCCGTGATTCCTTATTCTATATGCCCCTAGTGATCAGAACGCACAATGAAAAGCCCATTAGACTTGTTCTGGGGACATTTTGACAGAGAATAGATCTAGGAGTAAATAGAACTCTAAGTAGAATGTGAATTCTAGGATTTGGATTGGTGCTCCGCTGTTCTGAGAATGTTAGTGTAAGCAGAAATGAAAGTAAAGAGCAATGGATTAACGCTGCCTTCAAACGCTCCTCAGGAAATACAAACTGAGAGATAACCGCCTGAAAAACCTCCCAGGTCACCTTTCCAAAGGGGAAAGATGGAGATCATTTTTTAGACCTGAGCTGACAACTTGTGATGTTTCATCAATGACATTTCTCCTTTTTTTACCCAGACGATCATGAAGTTGATACATTTTCAGACTTATAAATGTGTTTAATGTAGCCAATGGGCTCGTATTGTGAACATCAAGCAAGCTAGCTAACTTTATAAATAGCAATGTTAGCAAGCTCATTTAGCTAGCTAACATCTCATTGATTGAAGATCCCTCCCTCCCCCCTCCCTCCCTCTCCCTCCCTCACTCCCTCCCTCACTCCCTCGCTTTCTCTTCTTCTCTCTCTATTTCCAGCACGTTAATTATACACCTACATCGCTCAGGAGACATTCCAATTTGTGTTCATCATCGTTCAAACGCATCATCATTATCTCAAAACAACAACCAAAGAAAAACTACTTTGCAGAATCAGCCGTCGCTGTCGTGCAGAATGAACGTCTAAATTATCCAACCAAACAGCAAAAACAAATGAGTCTTTACTCATGTGCTTCTCCATTGTTCCATGTTCATGTCTTGTTCTTCTCTAAATTAGTCAGTGACTCTGACCAAACATCTTCATTTCGAAAACCAATGTATCCTCAGGGGGGTTATGTTCTTTAAAGGGTCTGGGAGTGGTACGGCTACTTGTTGCTTTGTTTAATGGTGTATAGCCGTTGGTAATTGAAGACTAGAGCACCATCCCTCAGCTGTTTACCAAAAACAAGTGGCAGGTTGACAGTTATTTGTATTTTATTCTGAGAGTGTGTCCCTTTAACGATTAAAAAGAGATGTGTTTTAACACATTTGGTTTGATTGGAGAGTGGAGTGACCTCCAACTACCATTCACAGCATGACGTAGACTACATGGGCAAGAAGAACGTGTGTGTGTGTGTGTGTGTGTGTGTGTGTGTGTGTGTGTGTGTGTGTGTGTGTGTGTGTGTGTGTGTGTGTGTGTGTGTGTGTGTGTGTGTGTGTGTGTGTGTGTGTGTGTGTGTGTGTGTGTGTGTGCGTGCGTGCTTATCAAGCAGACTGGTCAGAATAAGAGCCGTCCGGAGTGCCGTTAGTAATACAGGCATTCTGGGAATGATCAAAGAATTCCAACTGAGCTCCAACCACCCCGGGATTTACTGCCCTCCTAAAGACGGAGGGAGAGAATTAAGAAGGAGGATGACGGAAGAAGGAGTGTGGAGAAGAAATATACAGGGGTTATAAAAGAATGAAAGGAAAAGAGAGAACGAAGGTAAGGAAGAGGGTAAGGGAGGGAGGGAGAATGAAAGAGGAGTGTGAGAGAGAATAGAGAGATGATATGAGAGAGAGAAGAGGTACAGAGAAAATTAGCGAGTGAGAACAGAGAGAGAATATGAGAGGGAGAACAGAGAGAGAGAGAATATAAGAGAGGGAGAATAGAGAGAGAGAGAATTTGAGAGAGGGAGAATAGAGAGATAGAGAATATGAGAGAGGGAGATTAGAGAGAGAGTTAATATGAGAGAGGGAGATTAGAGAGAGAGAGAATATGAGAGAGGGAGATTAGAGAGAGAGAGAATATGAGAGAGGGAGATTAGAGAGAGAGATAATATGTAAGAGGGAGATTAGAGAGAGAGAGTTAATATGAGAGAGGGAGATTAGAGAGAGAGATAATATGAAAGAGGGAGATTAGAGAGAGAGTTAATATGAGAGAGGGAGATTAGAGAGAGAGATAATATGAGAGAGGGAGATTAGAGAGAGAGTTAATATGAGAGAGGGAGATTAGAGAGAGAGTTAATATGAGAGAGGGAGAGAGAGATGGTGAGATGAGGACCGTAAATTTTCTAGAAAGATTCTGAAAAGAAGGAGAGATGATTTACTGTCCCTCCCTCCATTCTTCTCTTCTGCCACCTGTCTTTTGACACTCTTTACCTCATTCTACCTCTCTTTCTTTCTCCTGTCTTTTACCTACGCCCCCTTCTCTCGCTTTTTATTTATGTCTCTCTTCCTGTCCATGTTTCTCCTTTTGACTTTCTATACCTCCCCTTCCCCTTCTCCATTTCTATCTGTCTCTCCCTCTCCCCTCTCTCCCTCTCTCCCATTCTCATTCTCTCTCCCCCTCCCTCACTCCATCCTCCCTCTCTCCCTCTCTCTCTCTCCCTCTCCCCTCTCTCCCTCTCCCCTCTCTCCCTCTCCCCTCTCTCCCTCTCCCCCTCTCTCCCATTCTCATTCTCTCTCCGTCTCTCCCATACTCATTCTCTCTCCCCCTCTCCCTTACTCCCTTGCCCCCCTCTCTCTCTCTCTCTCTCTCTCTCTCTCTCTCTCTCTCTCTCTCTCTTTCTCTCTCTCATCATCATGATAGCACTAGTCTACTCTCTGCTTAACAGTGATTCATAATCATGTGAAATGGCCCAGTGTCAAGCCCCACTCTGTTCTGGCTGATACCGCCGGTCCTTCCCTCCGTATTCTCTCCACTCTCTTTGTTCTCTCAGTCTTACTCGTCTCTCTCTCTCTCTATTTTTCTCTCTGTCTTTCTCCTCTCTCTTTCAGTCTTTCTCCTCTCTCTTTCAGTCTTTCTCCTCTCTCTCTCTCTCTCTCTCTCTCTCTCTCTCTCTCTCTCTCTGTCTCTCTCTCTCTCTCTCTCTCTCTCTCTCTCTCTCTCTCTCTCTCTCTCTCTTTCTCTTTCTCTGAACATCTTTATGTCTCTGTTCCACGTCCTCATAGCCATCCAGCTCTACAGTTATTTCAACTAAATATTGAGCATCTGATCTGTTTAATTGATGTGGTATGTTTTGGAATATGCCTTTAACTTCTGTCGTCTCTGTATTAGCATCATGTTCTAGAATCTAACATATACCCTCTATTGGAATGGCTCATGAATGGCTCAGGAGACATTTTCACAAAACAGAAGTTGAATCACCAACTCAAGAAGGCAGGATGCATCAAGGTTGTCACACGTCAGAACATCAAGTTAAATAGAATATATACTTATAATACTTCATCAATGGAATCTCCACCCACACCTAATGGGCATCCCAAACGGCAGCCTATTCCCTATGGGCCCTGGTCAAAAGTAGTGCACTAAAACAGGGAATAGGACCCTGGTCAAAAGGAGTGCACTAAAACAGGGAATAGGGCCCTGGTCAAAAGTAGTGCACTAAAACAGGGAATAGTGCCCTGGTCCAAAGTAGTGCACTAAATAGGGAATACGGTGCCCTTTTGGGCCTCAGGCCGATACACCCACTGACTGACTGAAGAGAGAGTGGAGCACCTCTCTGTGTGAAAAACATATGATTTAGATGTGGTATTCATGGGATAAGTTACACACAGACACATGAACAGACCCGTGGACAGAGAGGACCCGTGGACAGAGAGGACCCGTGGACAGAGAGGACCCGTGGACAGAGAGGACCCGTGGACAGAGAGGACCCGTGGACAGAGAGGACCCGTGGACAGAGAGGGCCCGTGGACAGTGAGAACCCGTGGACAGAGAAGACCCGTGGACAGAGAGGACCCGTGGACAGAGAGGAACCGTGGACAGAGAGGACCCGTGGACAGAGAGGACCCGTGGACAGAGAGGACCCGTGGACAGAGAGGATCCGTGGACAGAGAGGATCCGTGGACAGAGAGGACCCGTGGACAGAGAGGACCCGTGGACAGAGAGGACCCGTGGACAGAGAGGATCCGTGGACAGAGAGGACCCGTGGACAGAGAGGATCCGTGGACAGAGAGGACCCGTGGACAGAGAGGACCCGTGGACAGAGAGGATCCGTGGACAGAGAGGACCCGTGGACAGAGAGGACCCGTGGACAGAGAGGACCCGTGGACAGAGAGGACCCGTGGACAGAGAGGACCCGTGGACAGAGAGGACCCGTGGACAGAGAGGACCCGTGGACAGAGAGGATCCCGTGGACAGAGAGGACCCGTGGACAGAGAGGATCCGTGGACAGAGAGGACCCGTGGACAGAGAGGATCCGTGGACAGAGAGGACCCGTGGACAGAGAGGACCCGTGGACAGAGAGGACCCGTGGACAGAGAGGACCCGTGGACAGAGAGGACCCGTGGACAGAGAGGACCCGTGGACAGAGAGGGCCCGTGGACAGAGAGGACCCGTGGACAGAGAGGATCCGTGGACAGAGAGGACCCGTGGACAGAGAGGATCCGTGGACAGAGAGGACCCGTGGACAGAGAGGATCCGTGGACAGAGAGAACCCGTGGACAGAGAGGACCCGTGGACAGAGAGGATCCGTGGACAGGACCCGTGGACAGAGAGGACCCGTGGACAGAGAGGACCCGTGGACAGAGAGGACCCGTGGACAGAGAGGACCCGTGGACAGAGAGGACCCGTGGACAGAGAGGACCCGTGGACAGAGAGGGCCCGTGGACAGAGAGGTCCGTGGACAGAGAGGGCCCGTGGACAGAGAGGACCCGTGGACAGAGAGGACCTGTGGACAGAGAGGACCCGTGGACAGAGAGGACCCGTGGACAGAGAGGACCCGTGGACAGAGAGGGCTCTACCTGTTCAGAGAACAGGCCCCTTTGCCCTTCCACTCTCCAAAAGTGGGATTTGGGGTGGTGGTGTAATTCCCACCTAAATGTTTATATATATATATATGTACAAAAAAAAAAAAAAAAAAAAGTATGAATGTATGTACTTGTAGGTCGCTCTGGATAAGAGCGTCTGCTAAATGACTTAAATGTAGAGTGTGTAACTAGCTGCAGGTGAAACATCCACAGTACTGCCGGTGTAGAGTGTGTAACTAGCTGCAGGTGAAACATCCCCAGTACTGCCGGTGTAGAGTGTGTAACTAGCTGCAGGTGAAACATCCACAGTACTGCCGGTGTAGAGTGTGTAACTAGCTGCAGGTGAAACATCCACAGTACTGCCGGTGTAGAGTGTGTAACTAGCTGCAGGTGAAACATCCACAGTACTGCCGGTGTAGAGTGTGTAACTAGCTGCAGGTGAAACATCCCCAGTACTGCCGGTGTAGAGTGTGTAACTAGCTGCAGGTGAAACATCCCCAGTACTGCCGGTGTAGAGTGTGTAACTAGCTGCAGGTGAAACATCCCCAGTACTGCCGGTGTAGAGTGTGTAACTAGCTGCAGGTGAAACATCCCCAGTACTGCCGGTGTAGAGTGTGTAACTAGCTGCAGGTGAAACATCCACAGTACTGCCGGTGTAGAGTGTGTAACTAGCTGCAGGTGAAACATCCCAGTACTGCCGGTGTAGAGTGTGTAACTAGCTGCAGGTGAAACATCCCCAGTACTGCCGGTGTAGAGTGTGTAACTAGCTGCAGGTGAAACATCCACAGTACTGCCGGTGTAGAGTGTGTAACTAGCTGCAGGTGAAACATCCCCAGTACTGCCGGTGTAGAGTGTGTAACTAGCTGCAGGTGAAACATCCCCAGTACTGCCGGTGTAGAGTGTGTAACTAGCTGCAGGTGAAACATCCTCAGTACTGCCGGTGTAGAGTGTGTAACTAGCTGCAGGTGAAACATGCCCAGTACTGCCGGTGTAGAGTGTGTAACTAGCTGCAGGTGAAACATCCCCAGTACTGCCGGTGTAGAGTGTGTAACTAGCTGCAGGTGAAACATCCCCAGTACTGCCGGTGTAGAGTGTGTAACTAGCTGCAGGTGAAACATCCCCAGTACTGCCGGTGTAGAGTGTGTAACTAGCTGCAGGTGAAACATCCACAGTACTGCCGGTGTAGAGTGTGTAACTAGCTGCAGGTGAAACATCCCCAGTACTGCCGGTGTAGAGTGTGTAACTAGCTGCAGGTGAAACATCCCCAGTACTGCCGGTGTAGAGTGTGTAACTAGCTGCAGGTGAAACATCCCCAGTACTGCCGGTGTAGAGTGTGTAACTAGCTGCAGGTGAAACATCCCCAGTACTGCCGGTGTAGAGTGTGTAACTAGCTGCAGGTGAAACATCCACAGTACTGCCGGTGTAGAGTGTGTAACTAGCTGCAGGTGAAACATCCCCAGTACTGCCGGTGTAGAGTGTGTAACTAGCTGCAGGTGAAACATCCACAGTACTGCCGGTGTAGAGTGTGTAACTAGCTGCAGGTGAAACATCCCCAGTACTGCCGGTGTAGAGTGTGTAACTAGCTGCAGGTGAAACATCCCCAGTACTGCCGGTGTAGAGTGTGTAACTAGCTGCAGGTGAAACATCCCCAGTACTGCCGGTGTAGAGTGTGTAACTAGCTGCAGGTGAAACATCCTCAGTACTGCCGGTGTAGAGTGTGTAACTAGCTGCAGGTGAAACATCCCCAGTACTGCCGGTGTAGAGTGTGTAACTAGCTGCAGGTGAAACATCCACAGTACTGCCGGTGTAGAGTGTGTAACTAGCTGCAGGTGAAACATCCACAGTACTGCCGGTGTAGAGTGTGTAACTAGCTGCAGGTGAAACATCCACAGTACTGCCGGTGTAGAGTGTGTAACTAGCTGCAGGTGAAACATCCCCAGTACTGCCGGTGTAGAGTGTGTAACTAGCTGCAGGTGAAACATCCCCAGTACTGCCGGTGTAGAGTGTGTAACTAGCTGCAGGTGAAACATCCACAGTACTGCCGGTGTAGAGTGTGTAACTAGCTGCAGGTGAAACATCCCCAGTACTGCCGGTGTAGAGTGTGTAACTAGCTGCAGGTGAAACATCCCCAGTACTGCCGGTGTAGAGTGTGTAACTAGCTGCAGGTGAAACATCCCCAGTACTGCCGGTGTAGAGTGTGTAACTAGCTGCAGGTGAAACATCCTCAGTACTGCCGGTGTAGAGTGTGTAACTAGCTGCAGGTGAAACATCCCCAGTACTGCCGGTGTAGAGTGTGTAACTAGCTGCAGGTGAAACATCCCCAGTACTGCCGGTGTAGAGTGTGTAACTAGCTGCAGGTGAAACATCCTCAGTACTGCCGGTGTAGAGTGTGTAACTAGCTGCAGGTGAAACATCCCCAGTACTGCCGGTGTAGAGTGTGTAACTAGCTGCAGGTGAAACATCCCCAGTACTGCCGGTGTAGAGTGTGTAACTAGCTGCAGGTGAAACATCCCCAGTACTGCCGGTGTAGAGTGTGTAACTAGCTGCAGGTGAAACATCCCCAGTACTGCCGGTGTAGAGTGTGTAACTAGCTGCAGGTGAAACATCCCCAGTACTGCCGGTGTAGAGTGTGTAACTAGCTGCAGGTGAAACATCCCCAGTACTGCCGGTGTAGAGTGTGTAACTAGCTGCAGGTGAAACATCCCCAGTACTGCCGGTGTAGAGTGTGTAACTAGCTGCAGGTGAAACATCCCCAGTACTGCCGGTGTAGAGTGTGTAACTAGCTGCAGGTGAAACATCCCCAGTACTGCCGGTGTAGAGTGTGTAACTAGCTGCAGGTGAAACATCCCCAGTACTGCCGGTGTAGAGTGTGTAACTAGCTGCAGGTGAAACATCCCCAGTACTGCCGGTGTAGAGTGTGTAACTAGCTGCAGGTGAAACATCCTCAGTACTGCCGGTGTAGAGTGTGTAACTAGCTGCAGGTGAAACATCCCCAGTACTGCCGGTGTAGAGTGTGTAACTAGCTGCAGGTGAAACATCCTCAGTACTGCCGGTGTAGAGTGTGTAACTAGCTGCAGGTGAAACATCCACAGTACTGCCGGTGTAGAGTGTGTAACTAGCTGCAGGTGAAACATCCACAGTACTGCCGGTGTAGAGTGTGTAACTAGCTGCAGGTGAAACATCCCCAGTACTGCCGGTGTAGAGTGTGTAACTAGCTGCAGGTGAAACATCCCCAGTACTGCCGGTGTAGAGTGTGTAACTAGCTGCAGGTGAAACATCCACAGTACTGCCGGTGTAGAGTGTGTAACTAGCTGCAGGTGAAACATCCCCAGTACTACCGGTGTAGAGTGTGTAACTAGCTGCAGGTGAAACATCCCCAGTACTGCCGGTGTAGAGTGTGTAACTAGCTGCAGGTGAAACATCCACAGTACTGCCGGTGTAGAGTGTGTAACTAGCTGCAGGTGAAACATCCACAGTACTGCCGGTGTAGAGTGTGTAACTAGCTGCAGGTGAAACATCCCCAGTACTGCCGGTGTAGAGTGTGTAACTAGCTGCAGGTGAAACATCCCCAGTACTGCCGGTGTAGAGTGTGTAACTAGCTGCAGGTGAAACATCCCCAGTACTGCCGGTGTAGAGTGTGTAACTAGCTGCAGGTGAAACATCCCCAGTACTGCCGGTGTAGAGTGTGTAACTAGCTGCAGGTGAAACATCCCCAGTACTGCCGGTGTAGAGTGTGTAACTAGCTGCAGGTGAAACATCCCCAGTACTGCCGGTGTAGAGTGTGTAACTAGCTGCAGGTGAAACATCCCCAGTACTGCCGGTGTAGAGTGTGTAACTAGCTGCAGGTGAAACATCCCCAGTACTGCCGGTGTAGAGTGTGTAACTAGCTGCAGGTGAAACATCCCCAGTACTGCCGGTGTAGAGTGTGTAACTAGCTGCAGGTGAAACATCCCCAGTACTGCCGGTGTAGAGTGTGTAACTAGCTGCAGGTGAAACATCCCCAGTACTGCCGGTGTAGAGTGTGTAACTAGCTGCAGGTGAAACATCCCCAGTACTGCCGGTGTAGAGTGTGTAACTAGCTGCAGGTGAAACATCCCCAGTACTGCCGGTGTAGAGTGTGTAACTAGCTGCAGGTGAAACATCCCCAGTACTGCCGGTGTAGAGTGTGTAACTAGCTGCAGGTGAAACATCCACAGTACTGCCGGTGTAGAGTGTGTAACTAGCTGCAGGTGAAACATCCCCAGTACTGCCGGTGTAGAGTGTGTAACTAGCTGCAGGTGAAACATCCCCAGTACTGCCGGTGTAGAGTGTGTAACTAGCTGCAGGTGAAACATCCTCAGTACTGCCGGTGTAGAGTGTGTAACTAGCTGCAGGTGAAACATCCCCAGTACTGCCGGTGTAGAGTGTGTAACTAGCTGCAGGTGAAACATCCCCAGTACTGCCGGTGTAGAGTGTGTAACTAGCTGCAGGTGAAACATCCCCAGTACTGCCGGTGTAGAGTGTGTAACTAGCTGCAGGTGAAACATCCTCAGTACTGCCGGTGTAGAGTGTGTAACTAGCTGCAGGTGAAACATCCACAGTACTGCCGGTGTAGAGTGTGTAACTAGCTGCAGGTGAAACATCCCCAGTACTGCCGGTGTAGAGTGTGTAACTAGCTGCAGGTGAAACATCCCCAGTACTGCCGGTGTAGAGTGTGTAACTAGCTGCAGGTGAAACATCCCCAGTACTGCCGGTGTAGAGTGTGTAACTAGCTGCAGGTGAAACATCCCCAGTACTGCCGGTGTAGAGTGTGTAACTAGCTGCAGGTGAAACATCCCCAGTACTGCCGGTGTAGAGTGTGTAACTAGCTGCAGGTGAAACATCCCCAGTACTGCCGGTGTAGAGTGTGTAACTAGCTGCAGGTGAAACATCCCCAGTACTGCCGGTGTAGAGTGTGTAACTAGCTGCAGGTGAAACATCCACAGTACTGCCGGTGTAGAGTGTGTAACTAGCTGCAGGTGAAACATCCCCAGTACTGCCGGTGTAGAGTGTGTAACTAGCTGCAGGTGAAACATCCCCAGTACTGCCGGTGTAGAGTGTGTAACTAGCTGCAGGTGAAACATCCCCAGTACTGCCGGTGTAGAGTGTGTAACTAGCTGCAGGTGAAACATCCCCAGTACTGCCGGTGTAGAGTGTGTAACTAGCTGCAGGTGAAACATCCACAGTACTGCCGGTGTAGAGTGTGTAACTAGCTGCAGGTGAAACATCCCCAGTACTGCCGGTGTAGAGTGTGTAACTAGCTGCAGGTGAAACATCCCCAGTACTGCCGGTGTAGAGTGTGTAACTAGCTGCAGGTGAAACATCCCCAGTACTGCCGGTGTAGAGTGTGTAACTAGCTGCAGGTGAAACATCCCCAGTACTGCCGGTGTAGAGTGTGTAACTAGCTGCAGGTGAAACATCCCCAGTACTGCCGGTGTAGAGTGTGTAACTAGCTGCAGGTGAAACATCCCCAGTACTGCCGGTGTAGAGTGTGTAACTAGCTGCAGGTGAAACATCCCCAGTACTGCCGGTGTAGAGTGTGTAACTAGCTGCAGGTGAAACATCCCCAGTACTGCCGGTGTAGAGTGTGTAACTAGCTGCAGGTGAAACATCCCCAGTACTGCCGGTGTAGAGTGTGTAACTAGCTGCAGGTGAAACATCCCCAGTACTGCCGGTGTAGAGTGTGTAACTAGCTGCAGGTGAAACATCCCCAGTACTGCCGGTGTAGAGTGTGTAACTAGCTGCAGGTGAAACATCCCCAGTACTGCCGGTGTAGAGTGTGTAACTAGCTGCAGGTGAAACATCCCCAGTACTGCCGGTGTAGAGTGTGTAACTAGCTGCAGGTGAAACATCCACAGTACTGCCGGTGTAGAGTGTGTAACTAGCTGCAGGTGAAACATCCCCAGTACTGCCGGTGTAGAGTGTGTAACTAGCTGCAGGTGAAACATCCCCAGTACTGCCGGTGTAGAGTGTGTAACTAGCTGCAGGTGAAACATCCCCAGTACTGCCGGTGTAGAGTGTGTAACTAGCTGCAGGTGAAACATCCCCAGTACTGCCGGTGTAGAGTGTGTAACTAGCTGCAGGTGAAACATCCACAGTACTGCCGGTGTAGAGTGTGTAACTAGCTGCAGGTGAAACATCCCCAGTACTGCCGGTGTAGAGTGTGTAACTAGCTGCAGGTGAAACATCCACAGTACTGCCGGTGTAGAGTGTGTAACTAGCTGCAGGTGAAACATCCCCAGTACTGCCGGTGTAGAGTGTGTAACTAGCTGCAGGTGAAACATCCCCAGTACTGCCGGTGTAGAGTGTGTAACTAGCTGCAGGTGAAACATCCCCAGTACTGCCGGTGTAGAGTGTGTAACTAGCTGCAGGTGAAACATCCCCAGTACTGCCGGTGTAGAGTGTGTAACTAGCTGCAGGTGAAACATCCCCAGTACTGCCGGTGTAGAGTGTGTAACTAGCTGCAGGTGAAACATCCCCAGTACTGCCGGTGTAGAGTGTGTAACTAGCTGCAGGTGAAACATCCACAGTACTGCCGGTGTAGAGTGTGTAACTAGCTGCAGGTGAAACATCCCCAGTACTGCCGGTGTAGAGTGTGTAACTAGCTGCAGGTGAAACATCCCCAGTACTGCCGGTGTAGAGTGTGTAACTAGCTGCAGGTGAAACATCCCCAGTACTGCCGGTGTAGAGTGTGTAACTAGCTGCAGGTGAAACATCCACAGTACTGCCGGTGTAGAGTGTGTAACTAGCTGCAGGTGAAACATCCACAGTACTGCCGGTGTAGAGTGTGTAACTAGCTGCAGGTGAAACATCCACAGTACTGCCGGTGTAGAGTGTGTAACTAGCTGCAGGTGAAACATCCCCAGTACTGCCGGTGTAGAGTGTGTAACTAGCTGCAGGTGAAACATCCACAGTACTGCCACAGCAGCATTAGATTAACACCTGAGTTATCCTACACGGTCATCAATATTGGGTCTGGTTGGCTGATACGCTCAGCAGAAAGACACAGAGAGGTAATTCAACAGGCAGTCAAAGACATGGAGCTAACTAACACATTTACATCAATCATCAACACAATTAGCTGATCAGCACTCTTTTCCCAGTCTTCAGACACTGTTACTAGCTTGTCTTACAACGTGTGATGATGACTGAGGACGTTGTTACTAGCTTGTCTTACAACGTGTGATGATGACTGAGGACGTTGTTACTAGCTTGTCTTACAACGTGTGATGATGACTGAGGACGTTGTTACTAGCTTGTCTTACAACGTGTGATGATGACTGGGGACGTTGTTACTAGCTTGTCTTACAACGTGTGATGATGACTGAGGACGTGGTTACTAGCTTGTCTTACAACGTGTGATGATGACTGAGGACGTTGTTACTAGCTTGTCTTACAACGTGTGATGATGACTGAGGACGTTGTTACTAGCTTGTCTTACAACGTGTGATGATGACTGAGGACACTGTTACTAGCTTGTCTTACAACGTGTGATGATGACTGAGGACACTGTTACTAGCTTGTCTTACAACGTGTGATGATGACTGAGGACACTGTTACTAGCTTGTCTTACAACGTGTGATGATGACTGAGGACACTGTTACTAGCTTGTCTTACAACGTGTGATGATGACTGAGGACGTGGTTACTAGCTTGTCTTACAACGTGTGATGATGACTGAGGACGTGGTTACTAGCTTGTCTTACAACGTGTGATGATGACTGAGGACACTGTTACTAGCTTGTCTTACAACGTGTGATGATGACTGAGGACGTTGTTACTAGCTTGTCTTACAACGTGTGATGATGACTGGGGACGTGGTTACTAGCTTGTCTTACAACGTGTGATGATGACTGAGGACGTGGTTACTAGCTTGTCTTACAACGTGTGATGATGACTGAGGACGTTGTTACTAGCTTGTCTTACAACGTGTGATGATGACTGAGGACGTTGTTACTAGCTTGTCTTACAACGTGTGATGATGACTGGGGACGTGGTTACTAGCTTGTCTTACAACGTGTGATGATGACTGAGGACGTTGTTACTAGCTTGTCTTACAACGTGTGATGATGACTGAGGACGTTGTTACTAGCTTGTCTTACAACGTGTGATGATGACTGAGGACGTGGTTACTAGCTTGTCTTACAACGTGTGATGATGACTGAGGACGTGGTTACTAGCTTGTCTTACAACGTGTGATGATGACTGAGGACACTGTTACTAGCTTGTCTTACAACGTGTGATGATGACTGGGGACACTGTTACTAGCTTGTCTTACAACGTGTGATGATGACTGAGGACGTTGTTACTAGCTTGTCTTACAACGTGTGATGATGACTGAGGATGTTGTTACTAGCTTGTCTTACAACGTGTGATGATGACTGAGGACACTGTTACTAGCTTGTCTTACAACGTGTGATGATGACTGAGGACGTGGTTACTAGCTTGTCTTACAACGTGTGATGATGACTGAGGACGTGGTTACTAGCTTGTCTTACAACGTGTGATGATGACTGATGACACTGTTACTAGCTTGACTTACAACGCGTGATGATGACTGAGGACACTGTTACTAGCTTGTCTTACAACGTGTGATGATGACTGAGGACGTTGTTACTAGCTTGTCTTACAACGTGTGATGATGACTGAGGACGTGGTTACTAGCTTGTCTTACAACGTGTGATGATGACTGAGGACGTTGTTACTAGCTTGTCTTACAACGTGTGATGATGACTGAGGACACTGTTACTAGCTTGTCTTACAACGTGTGATGATGACTGAGGACGTTGTTACTAGCTTGTCTTACAACGTGTGATGATGACTGAGGACGTTGTTACTAGCTTGTCTTACAACGTGTGATGATGACTGAGGACGTTGTTACTAGCTTGTCTTACAACGTGTGATGATGACTGGGGACGTGGTTACTAGCTTGTCTTACAACGTGTGATGATGACTGAGGACGTTGTTACTAGCTTGTCTTACAACGTGTGATGATGACTGGGGACGTGGTTACTAGCTTGTCTTACAACGTGTGATGATGACTGAGGACGTTGTTACTAGCTTGTCTTACAACGTGTGATGATGACTGAGGACACTGTTACTAGCTTGTCTTACAACGTGTGATGATGACTGGGGACGTGGTTACTAGCTTGTCTTACAACGTGTGATGATGACTGAGGACGTTGTTACTAGCTTGTCTTACAACGTGTGATGATGACTGAGGACGTTGTTACTAGCTTGTTTTACAACGTGTGATGATGACTGAGGACGTGGTTACTAGCTTGTCTTACAACGTGTGATGATGACTGGGGACGTGGTTACTAGCTTGTCTTACAACGTGTGATGATGACTGGGGACGTTGTTACTAGCTTGTCTTACAACGTGTGATGATGACTGAGGACACTGTTACTAGCTTGTCTTACAACGTGTGATGATGACTGAGGACACTGTTACTAGCTTGTCTTACAACGTGTGATGATGACTGAGGACACTGTTACTAGCTTGTCTTACAACGTGTGATGATGACTGAGGATGTTGTTACTAGCTTGTCTTACAACGTGTGATGATGACTGAGGACGTGGTTACTAGCTTGTCTTACAACGTGTGATGATGACTGAGGACGTTGTTACTAGCTTGTCTTACAACGTGTGATGATGACTGGGGACGTGGTTACTAGCTTGTCTTACAACGTGTGATGATGACTGAGGACGTTGTTACTAGCTTGTCTTACAACGTGTGATGATGACTGAGGACGTGGTTACTAGCTTGTCTTACAACGTGTGATGATGACTGAGGACGTTGTTACTAGCTTGTCTTACAACGTGTGATGATGACTGAGGACGTGGTTACTAGCTTGTCTTACAACGTGTGATGATGACTGGGGACACTGTTACTAGCTTGTCTTACAACGTGTGATGATGACTGAGGACGTTGTTACTAGCTTGTCTTACAACGTGTGATGATGACTGAGGACGTTGTTACTAGCTTGTCTTACAACGTGTGATGATGACTGAGGACGTGGTTACTAGCTTGTCTTACAACGTGTGATGATGACTGAGGACGTTGTTACTAG
>NW_024061190.1:0-179440 GCF_016432855.1 Salvelinus namaycush | reverse complement strand
TGTGTTGTATCTCTTATATGTAGTGTTTGTATCTCTTTATGTAGTGTTGTGTTGTATCTCTTTATGTAGTGTTGTCTCTCTTTATGTAGTGTTGTGTTGTATCTCTTTATGTAGTGTTGTGTTGTCTCTCTTTATGTAGTGTTGTGTTGTATCTCTTTATGTAGTGTTGTGTTGTCTCTCTTTATGTAGTGTTGTATCTCTTTATGTAGTGTTGTGTTGTATCTCTTTATGTAGTGTAGTGTTGTCTCTCTTTATGTAGTGTTGTGTTGTATCTCTTTATGTAGTGTAGTGTTGTCTCTCTTTATGTAGTGTTGTGTTGTCTCTCTTTATGTAGTGTTGTGTTGTCTCTCTTGTTGTATCTCTTTATGTTGTGTCTCTTTATGTAGTGTTGTCTCTCTTTATGTTGTGTTGTGTTGTCTCTCTTTATGTAGTGGTGTGTTGTCTCTCTTTATGTAGTGTTGTGTTGTATCTCGTTATGTAGTGTTGTGTTGTCTCTCTTTATGTAGTGTTGTGTTGTCTCTTTATGTAGTGTTGTGTTGTCTCTCTTTATGTAGTGTTGTGGTGTCTCTCTTTATGTAGTGTTGTGTTGTCTCTCTTTATGTAGTGTTGTGGTGTCTCTCTTTATGTAGTGTTGTGTTGTCTCTCTTTATGTAGTGTTGTGTTGTCTCTCTTTATGTAGTGTTGTGTTGTCTCTCTTTATGTAGTGTTGTGTTGTCTCTCTTTATGTAGTGTTGTGGTGTCTCTCTTTATGTAGTGTTGTGGTGTCTCTCTTTATGTAGTGTTGTGGTGTATCTCTTTATGTTGTGTCTCTCTTGTCGTGATGTGTGTTTTGTAACCTATATTTTTAAACCCAGCCCCCGTCCCTGCAGGAGGCCTTTTGATAGGCCGTTATTGTAAATAAGAATTTGTACTTAACGGACCTGCCTAGTTAAATAAAAGGTTAAACAAATATATATATATACAGTATATAATAGTCTATCTCTAGATATGCTTTGGGACGATCCAAATAAAGTGAAACGCAAGTTGAGCTTCGTTGACAGTCTACAGACTATCTACCTCACATTCAACTATGTATCAACTGATGAACACTTTAGTTTCCCCTCTGTAGATATGCTTTGGGACGATCCGTCTATTTACCTCACATTCAACTATGTATCGACTGATGAACACGTTAGTTCCCCCTCTGTAGATATGCTTTGGGACGATCCGTCTATCTACCTCACATTCAACTATGTATCGACTGATGAACACTTTAGTTCCCCCTCTGTAGATATGCTTTGGGACGATCCGTCTATCTACCTCACATTCAACTATGTATCGACTGATGAACACGTTAGTTCCCCCTCTGTAGATATGCTTTGGGACGATCCGTCTATCTACCTCACATTCAACTATGTATCGACTGATGAACACTGTAGTTCCCCCTCTGTAGATATGCTTTGGGACGATCCGTCTATCTACCTCACATTCAACTATGTATCAACTGATGAACACGTTAGTTCCCCCTCTGTAGATATGCTTTGGGACGATCCGTCTATCTACCTCACATTCAACTATGTATCAACTGATGAACACTTTAGTTCCCCCTCCGTAGATATGCTTTGGGACGATCCGTCTATCTACCTCACATTCAACTATGTATCAACTGATGAACACTTTAGTTCCCCCTCTGTAGATATGCTTTGGGACGATCCGTATAAAGACTGTTTAATTAAGTTAATATGCAGTAATCACTCAACACATCCAACATGTGTAACTGTTGTTGGGATGAATGAAATGGCCTTTTTAGGACACAGGAGCAGATGGATAAATAAATCAAAATGTAAACTTGTCTTTCCTGTTGGTGATTAAGAAACACACCAGAGTCATAGTTTTAAAGTCAATATTTTAATGAACCCCTTAGAGTCGATTGATACCATACCAACGAGTTATGGTAGTAGGTGCCAGGCGCACCGGTTTGAGTGTGTCAAGAACTGCAACGTTGCTGGGTTTTCCCACATTCAACAGTTTCCCCCGTCTGTATCCAGAATGGTCCACCCACCCAAAGGACATTCAGCCAACTGGACACAACTGTGGGAAGCATTGGAGTCAACATGGGTCAACATCCCTGTGGAATCTAGACACAAATTACATTTAGAGTTGTGAATATTACTCATCAGTTAACAGATCAGTCAGGAAGAGCCACGTTCAGACTTGGGACTGTCCACTTGAAATGGAATTAAATGGTTGCCAACCTCTACTGTGAGGGGTCAGAGACATCTCAGACTTGGGAAAGTCCACTTGAAATGGAATTAAAAATCAATTCCTTGTATAAATGGTGACCAACCTCTACAGTGAGGGGTCAGAGACATCTCAGACTTGGGACGGTCCACTTGAAATGGAATTTAAAATAATTTCCTTTTATAAATGGCTGTCAACCTCTACTGTGAGGGGTCAGAGACATCTCAGACTTGGGAAAGTCCACTTGAAATGGAATTAAAAATCAATTCCTTGTATAAATGGCTGCCAACCTCTACTGTGAGGGGTCAGAGACATCTCAGACTTCCATGCATTTTGAATGGTTTCAAAAGTCTCATAATAATTGTTTACATGATATAATGAGCATTATAAAGAAACACCTGGGTCTCTAAGTACATATATTAAATATATACTATATGTAATCAATTATTTATAACACCTATTATTATCTAACATAAAGTTACTTATTTTTCATTTTCTTTACAAATATTTACAAGTCATTTCGCATTAGTCAGTGATAAGGCAGAACTCTATACAGAATGGTCCAGGGACTATAGAGACAGAATGGTCCAGGGACTATAGAGACAGAATGGTCCAGGGACTATAGAGACAGAATGGTCCAGGGACTATAGAGACAGAATGGTCCAGGGACTATAGAGACAGAATGGTCCAGGGACTATAGAGACAGAATGGTCCAGGGACTATAGAGACAGAATGGTCCAGGGACTATAGAGACAGAATGGTCCAGGGACTATAGAGACAGAATGGTCCAGGGGCTATAGAGACAGAATGGTCCAGGGACTATAGAGACAGAATGGTCCAGGGACTATAGAGACAGAATGGTCCAGGGACTATAGAGACAGAATGGTCCAGGGACTATAGAGACAGAATGGTACAGGGACTATAGAGACAGAATGGTCCAGGGACTATAGAGACAGAATGGTCCAGGGACTATAGAGACAGAATGGTCCAGGGACTATAGAGACAGAATGGTCCAGGGGCTATAGAGACAGAATGGTCCAGGGACTATAGAGACAGAATGGTCCAGGGGCTATAGAGACAGAAAGGTCCAGGGACTATAGAGACAGAATGGACCAGGGACTATAGAGACAGAATTGACCAGGGACTATAGAGACAGAATGGTCCAGGGGCTATAGAGACGGTTCTTCTGTTTTTTGGGAATATTACCAGAGATGGTTTTCCTATTTTTAGGTCGGCCTTGCTTTAACACTAGATTCTAAACCCTATGTATTATACACACACACACACACACACGTCCCAGCCCTCCCTCGTTCTCTTAGCAGCTCTGTCCAGGGAATCCTGGTCTGCTGATTGCTGCATTTAAAGAGATTGAATAAGAGGGGAGAGAGAGAGAGAGAGAGAGAGAGAGAGAGAGAGACAAAGAGCGAGGAAGAGAGAGAGAAAGAGAGAGCGAGGAAGAGAGAGAGAGAGCAGAGAGAGAGAGCAGAGCGAGAGAGCAGAGCGAGGGCAGAGAGAGCGAGCAGAGAGCAGGCTGAGAGAGCAGAGAGCAGAGAGAGAGAGAGAGCAGAAAGCAGGCTGAGAAAGCAAAGAGAGAGTGAGAGAGAGAGCAGAGAGGGCAGAGAAGAGAGAGCAGAGGGAGAGAGATCAGAGAACAGAGAGAGAGCAGAGAGCAGGCTGAGAGAGCAGAGCGAGGGAGAGAGCAGAGTGAGATAGCAGAGAGCAGAGAGAAGAGCGAGGGCAGAGAGAGCAGAGAGAGCGAGCAGAAAGCAAAGAGAGAGTGAGAGAGCAGAGGGCAAAGAGAGAGAGCAGCGAGAGAGAGAGCGAGCAGAGAAAAGAGAGCAGAGAGAGCAGAGGGAGAGATAGATCAGAGAACAGAGAGAGAGCAGAGAGAAAGCAGCGCAAGAAGAGTAGAGAAAGAGAGAGAGCAGAGAACATAGAGAGAGCAGAGTGAGAGAAGAGAGGGAGAGAGAGCAGGGTGAGAGAGAGAGCAGAGAGAGACAGCAGAGAGAGCTGAGAGCAGAGAGAGCTGAGCGAGCAGAGCACAGAGAGAGCATAGAGAGAGAGAGCAGAGAGAGAGCAGAGTAGGCTGAGAGAGCAAAGAGAGAGAGCAGAGAGAGAGAGAGGGGAGAGGGCAGAGTGAGAGAGAGAGCAGAGACCAGAGATAGAGAGCAGGCTGAGAAAGCAAAGAGAGAGTGAGAGAGCATAGAGTGAGAGCAGAGAGAGAGCAGAGAAAAGAGAGAGCAGAAGAGCAGAGGGAGAGAGAGAGCAGAGAGAGAGAGAGCAGGTTGAGAGAGCAGAGAGGGAGAGAGCAGGCTGAGAGAGCAGAGGGAGAGAGAGAGCATAGAGAGAGAGCAGGCTGAGAAAGCAAAGATAGAGCAGAGAGAAGAGAGGGCAGAGAGAACAGAGCAGAAAGAGCAGAGGGAGAGAGAGCAGAGAACAGAGAGAAGAGAGAGCAGAGAGAGAGAAAAGAGAGGGCAGAGAGAGAGAGAAAAGAGAGGGCAGAGAGAGAGAAAAGAGAGGGCAGAGAGAGCAGAGCGAGAGCAGAGGATAGAGAGAGCAGAGATAGACAGCAGAGAGAGCAGAGACAGCAGAGAGAGACAGCAGAGAGAGAGAGCAGAGAGAGAGAGAGCAGAGTGAGAGAGAACAGAGAAGGCAGAGAGAGAGAGAGCAGAGAGAGAACAGAGAGTGCTGAGAGAGAAGAGAGAGCAGAGAGAGCGAGAGCAGAGAGAGCAGAGACTGAGATAGCAGAGAGAGATAGCAGGGAGAGCAGAGCAGAGAGAACAGAGACAGAGAGCAGAGAGAAAGAGCAGAGAGAGAGCAGAAGGCAGAGAGCTGAGCGAGCTGAGCACAGAGAGAGCATAGAGAGAGAGCAGAGAGAGAGGAGAGGGCAGAGTGAGAGAGAGCAGAGAAGGCAGAGAGAGAGCAGAGAGAGAGCAGAGAAGGCAGAGAGAGAGCAGAGAGAGAAGAGGGCAGAGAGCAGAGGGAGAGAGAGAGCAGAGAACAGAGAGCAGAGCGAGAGAGCAGGCTGAGAAAGCAAAGAGAGAGTGAGAGAGCATAGAGTGAGAGCAGAGAGAGAGCAGAGAAAAGAGAGAGCAGAGAGAGCAGGCTGAGAGCAGGCTGAGAGAGCAGAGGGAGAGAGAGCAGGCTGAGAGAGCAGAGAGAGAGCAGAGAACAGAGAGAGAGCAGGCTGAGAAAGCAAAGAGAGAGCAGAGAGGGCAGAGAGAACAGAGCAGAGGGAGAGAGAGCAGAGAACAGAGAGAAGAGAGAGCAGAGAGAGAAAAGAGAGGGCAGAGAGAGAAGAGCGAGAGCAGAGAGAGCAGAGGATAGAGAGAGCAGAGATAGACAGCAGAGAGAGCAGAGAGACAGCAGAGAGAGAGAGCAGAGTGAGAGAGAACAGAGAAGGCAGAGAGAGAGCAGAGAGAGAGAGAGCAGAGAGAACAGAGAGTGCTGAGAGAGAAGAGAGAGCAGAGAGCGAGAGCAGAGAGAGAGAAAGCAGAGCATTGACAAAGGAGAGAGCAGAGACTGAGATAGCAGAGAGAGATAGCAGGGAGAGCAGAGCAGAGAGAGCAGAGAACAGAGACAGAGAGCAGAGAGAAAGAGCAGAGAGAGAGCAGAAGGCAGAGAGAGCTGAGCGAGCTGAGCACAGAGAGAGCATAGAGAGAGAGCAGAGAGAGAGAGGGGAGAGGGCAGAGTGAGAGAGCAGAGAAGGCAGAGAGAGAGCAGAGAGAGAACAGAGAAGGCAGAGAGAGAGCAGAGAAGAGGGCAGAGAGAGCAGAGGGAGAGAGAGAGCAGAGAACAGAGAGCAGAGAGACAGAGAGCAGGCTGAGAAAGCAAAGAGAGAGAGAGAGAGAGCATAGAGTGAGAGCAGAGAGAGAGCAGAGAAAAGAGAGAGCAGAGAGAGCAGGCTGAGAGAGCAGAGGGAGAGAGAGCAGAGAGAGAGAGCAGGCTGAGAAAGCAAAGAGAGAGCAGAGAGAAGAGAGAGGGCAGAGAGAGCAGAGAAAAGAGAGAGAGCAGAGAGAACAGAGCAGAAAGAGCAGAGGGAGAGAGAGCAGAACAGAGAGAAGAGAAAGCAGAGAGAGAGAAAAGAGAGAAAGAGCAGAGAGGACAGAGAGAGCAGAGATAGACAGCAGAGAGGGCAGAGAGACAGCAGAGAGTGAGAGAGAACAGAGAGGGCAGAGAGAGAGAGCAGAGAGAGAACAGAGAGTGCTGAGAGAGAAGAGAGAGCAGAGTGAGAGAGAACAGAGAGGGCAGAGAGAGAGCAGAGAGAGAACACAGAGTGCTGAGAGAGAAGAGAGCAGAGAGAGAGCGAGAGCAAGCAGAGAGAGCAGAGCATAGAGAGCATAGAGAAAAGTGAGAGCAGAGAGAGAGAGCAGAGAGAGATAGCAGGGAGAGCAGAGCAGAGAGAGAGAGAGACAGAGAGCAGATAGAAAAAGCAGAGAGAGAGCAGAGGGAGAGTAGAGAGAGCAGAGAGAGAGAACAGAGAGGGCAGAGAGAGAGAGCAGAGAGAGTGCTGAGAGAGCAATAGAGAGCAGACTGAGAAAGCAAAGAGAGAGTGAGAGAGCAGAGAAAAGAGAGAACAGCAGAGCAGACAGAGAGCAGGCTGAGAGAGAAGAGAGAGCAGGGAGGGAGAGAGCAGAGTGAGAGATAGAGCAGAGAGAAGAGAGCAATAGAGAGCAGAGAGCAGGCTGAGAAATAAAAGAGAGTGAGAGAGCAGAGGGAGAGAGAGCAGAGAGAGCAGAGGGAGAGAGCAGAGAGAGAAGAGGGCAGAGAGAGCAGAGAGAGTGAACTCTGTTGCTATAGTGACCCTGCATCAGAACACTCTGTTGTACAATTTGTTTAATTCAATTCCACATATTTAATTGTTTTGTATTTCATTTCATATTAGTTTCATGTTTCAACCAGTCGCAGGTTAACGTCAACCTGACAGAGGAAACGTAACATCAATAACCAAACTGTTTTCACAATTAACAGGCTTTTCTTGTTTCAAGTATATTTTATTATGAAAAGTACAATATATCCTTGTATACTTGTACAACTATGGAGCGTATGTCCATATATAATTATACAATTTGTTATTCAACATAAAAGACAACAAATGATCACATTGGTATTTTAACAGTGTTATTGTCACAATTATAGGAAGACATGCATGTGTGTGTGTGTGTGTGTGTGTCCTGTGTGTCCACTGTGTGTGTGTGTGTGTGTGTTTCTACAGTGTGTGTGTGTGTGTGTGTCCTGTGTGTCCACTGTGTGTGTGTGTGTGTGTGTTTCTACAGTGTGTGTGTGTGTGTCCAGTGTGTGTGTGTATCTGTCCAGTGTGTGTGTGTGTGTGTCCAGTAAGTGTGTGTGTGTGTGTGTGTGTGTGTCCAGTGTGAGTGTGTGTGTGTCCAGTGTGAGTGTGTGTGTCCAGTGTGTGTGTGTGTCCAGTGTGTGTCCAGTGTGTGTGTGTGTGTGTGTCCAGTGTGTGTGTGTGTGTGTGTGTGTCCAGTGTGAGTGTGTGTGTCCAGTGTGTGTCCAGTGTGTGTCCAGTGTGTGTGTGTGTGTGTCCAGTGTGAGTGTGTGTGTCCAGTGTGTGTGTGTGTCCAGTGTGTGTCCAGTGTGTGTGTGTGTGTCCAGTGTGTGTGTATCTGTCCAGTGTGTGTCCAGTGTGAGTGTGTGTGTGTGTGTGTCCAGTGTGTCTGTCCAGTGTGAGTGTGTGTGTGTGTCCAGTGTGTGTGTGTGTGTGTGTGTGTGTGTCCAGTGTGTGTCCAGTGTGTGTGTCCAGTGTGTGTCCAGTGTGAGCGTGTGTGTCCAGTGAGTGTGAGTGTGTGTCCAGTGTGTGTGTGTGTGTGTCCAGTGTGTGTGTGTTTGTGTGTGTGTGTGTGTGTGTCCAGTGTGTGTGTGTTTCCAGTGTGTGTGTGTGTGTGTGTCCAGTGTGTCTGTGTCCAGTGAGTGTGTGTGTGTCCAGTGTTTCCAGTGTGTGTGTATGTCCAGTGTGTGTGTGTGTGTGTGTCCAGTGTGTGTGTGTGTCCAGTGTGTGTGTATCTGTCCAGTGTGTGTGTGTGTGTGTGTGTGTGTGTGTGTGTTCAGTGTGAGTGTGTGTGTCCAGTGTGAGTGTGTGTGTGTGCCCAGTGTGTGTGTGTGTGTGTGTGTGTCCAGTGTGAGTGTGTGTCCAGTGTGTGTACGTGTGTGTGTGTGTGTGTGTGTCCAGTGTGTGTGTATCTGTCCAGTGAGTGTGTGTGTGTGTCCAGTGTTTGTGTGTGTGTGTGTCCAGTGTGTGTGTGTGTGTGTCCAGTGTGTGTGTGTATGTGTCCAGTGTGTGTGTATCTGTCCAGTGTGTGTGTGTGTGTCCAGTGTGAGTGTGTGTGTGTGTGTCCAGGTGAGTGTGTGTGTGTGTGTCCAGTGTGAGTGTGTGTGTGTTTCCAGTGTGTGTGTGTGTGTGTCCAGTGTGTGTGTGTGTGTCCAGTGTGTGTGTGTCCAGTGTGTGTGTGTGTGTGTGTGTGTGTCCAGTGTGTGTGTGTGTATGTGTGTGTTTCCAGTGTGTGTGTGTGTCCAGTGTGTGTGTGTGTGTGTGTGTCCAGTGTGTGTGTGTGTGTGTGTGTGTGTGTGTCCAGTGTGTCTGTGTCCAGTGAGTGTGTGTGTGTGTCCAGTGTTTCCAGTGTGTCCAGTGTGTGTGTGTGTGTGTGTCCAGTGTGTGTGTGTGTGTGTGTCCAGTGTGTGTGTGTATCTGTCCAGTGTGTGTGTGTGTGTGTTCAGTGTGAGTGTGTGTGTCCAGTGTGAGTGTCTGTCCAGTGTGTGTGTGTGTGTGTGTGTGTGTGTGTGTCCAGTGTGAGTGTGTGTCCAGTGTGTGTACGTGTGTGTGTGTGTGTCCAGTGTGTGTGTATCTGTCCAGTGAGTGTGTGTGTGTGTCCAGTGTTTGTGTGTGTGTGTGTCCAGTGTGTGTGTGTGTCCAGTGTGTGTGTGTGTGTGTGTGTGTGTGTGTGTGTGTGTGTGTGTGTCCAGTGTGTGTATGTGTGTGTTTCCAGTGTGTGTGTGTGTCCAGTGTGTGTGTGTGTGTCCAGTGTGTGTGTGTGTGTGTCCAGTGTGTCTGTGTCCAGTGAGTGTGTGTGTGTGTGTGTCCAGTGTGTGTGTGTGTCCAGTGTGTGTGTATCTGTCCAGTGTGTGTGTGTGTGTGTGTGTGTGTGTGTGTGTGTGTGTGTTCAGTGTGAGTGTGTGTGTCCAGTGTGAGTGTATGTGTGTGTCCAGTGTGTGTGTGTGCCCAGTGTGTGTGTGTGTGTGTGTGTGTGTGTCCAGTGTGAGTGTGTGTGTGTGTCCAGTGTGAGTGTGTGTGTGTGTCCAGTGTGTGTGTGTGCCCAGTGTGTGTGTGTCCAGTGTGAGTGTGTGTCCAGTGTGTGTGTGTGTGTGTGTGTGTGTGTGTGTGTGTGTGTGTGTGTGTGTCCAGTGTGAGTGTGTGTGTGTGTCCAGTGTGAGTTTGTGTGTGTGTGTCCAGTGTGAGTGTGTGTGTGTGTCCAGTGTGAGTGTGTGTGTGTGTCCAGTGTGAGTGTGTGTGTGTGTGTCCAGTGTGAGTGTGTGTGTGTGTCCAGTGTGTGTGTGTGTGTGTGTGTGTGTGTGTGTGTGTGTGTGTCCAGTGTGTGTCCAGTGTGTGTGTGTGTGTGTCCAGTGTGTGAGTGTGTGTGTGTCCAGTGTGTGTGTGTGTGTCCAGTGTGTGTGTGTGTGTCCAGTGTGTGTGTGTATCTGTCCAGTGTGCGAGTGTGTGTGTCCAGTGTGAGTGTGTGTGTGTCCAGCGTGAGTGTGTGTCCAGCGTGAGTGTGTGTGTGTGTGTGTCCAGTGTGAGTGTGTGTGTGTGTCCAGTGTGAGTGTGTGTGTGTGTCCAGTGTGAGTGTGTGTGTGTGTGTCCAGTGTGAGTGTGTGTGTGTGTCCAGTGTGTGTGTGTGTGTGTGTGTGTGTCCAGTGTGTGTCCAGTGTGTGTGTGTCTGTCCAGTGTGAGTGTGTGTGTCCAGTGTGTGTGTGTGTCCAGTGTGTGTCTGTCTGTCCAGTGAGTGTGTGTGTGTGTCTGTCCAGTGTGAGTGTGTGTGTGTGTCTGTCCAGTGTGTGTGTCTGTCCAGTGTGAGTGTGTGTGTCTGTCCAGTGAGTGTGTGTGTGTGTGTGTCCAGTGTGTGTGTGTGTCCAGTGTGTGTGTGTCTGTTCAGTGTGTGTGAGTGTGTGTGTTCAGTGTGTGTGTGTCTGTCCAGTGAGTGTGTGTGTCTGTCCAGTGTGTGTGTGTCTGTCCAGTGAGTGTGTGTGTCTGTCCAGTGTGTGTGTGTGTGTGTGTGTGTGTGTGTGTGTGTGTGTGTCTGTCCAGTGAGTGTGTGTGTGTGTCCAGTGAGTGTGTGTGTGTGTCCAGTGAGTGTGTGTGTGTGTCCAGTGAGTGTGTGTGTGTGTCCAGTGAGTGTGTGTGTGTGTCCAGTGAGTGTCTGTCCAGTGTGTGTGTGTCTGTCCAGTGTGTGTGTGTGTCTGTCCAGTGTGTGTGTGTGTGTGTGTGTGTGTGTGTGTGTGTGTGTGTGTCTGTCCAGTGAGTGTGTGTGTGTGTCCAGTGAGTGTGTGTGTGTGTCCAGTGAGTGTGTGTGTGTGTCCAGTGAGTGTGTGTGTGTGTCCAGTGTGTGTGTGTGTGTGTCCAGTGTGTGTGTGTCTGTCCAGAGTGTGTGTGTCTGTCCAGAGTGTGTGTGTGTGTCCAGTGAGTGTGTGTGTGTGTCCAGTGTGTGTGTGTGTGTGTGTGTGTCCAGTGAGTGTGTGTGTGTGTGTCCAGTGTGTGTGTGTCTGTCCAGAGTGTGTGTGTGTGTCCAGTGTGTGTGTGTCCAGTGAGTGTGTGTGTGTGTCCAGTGTGTGTGTGTCTGTCCAGTGTGTGTGTGTCTGTCCAGTGTGTGTGTGTGTCTGTCCAGTGTGTGTGTGTGTGTGTGTCTGTCCAGTGAGTGTGTGTGTGTGTCCAGTGAGTGTGTGTGTGTGTCCAGTGAGTGTGTGTGTCCAGTGTGTGTGTGTGTGTGTCCAGTGTGTGTGTGTCTGTCCAGAGTGTGTGTGTGTGTCCAGTGAGTGTGTGTGTGTGTGTCCAGTGTGTGTGTGTGTGTGTCCAGTGAGTGTGTGTGTGTGTCCAGTGTGTGTGTGTCTGTCCAGTGTGTGTGTGTGTGTGTCCAGTGTGTGTGTGTGTATGTGTCCAGTGTGTTTGTGTCCAGTGTGTGTGTGTGTCTGTCCAGTGTGTGTGTGTGTATGTGTCCAGTGTGTTTGTGTCCAGTGTGTGTGTGTGTCTGTCCAGTGTGTGTGTGTGTATGTGTCCAGTGTGTCTGTCCAGTGTGTGTGTGTGTCTGTCCAGTGTGTGTGTGTGTGTGTGTCTGTCCAGTGAGTGTGTGTGTGTGTCCAGTGAGTGTGTGTGTGTGTCCAGTGAGTGTGTGTGTCCAGTGTGTGTGTGTGTGTGTCCAGTGTGTGTGTGTCTGTCCAGAGTGTGTGTGTGTGTCCAGTGAGTGTGTGTGTGTGTCCAGTGTGTGTGTGTGTGTGTCCAGTGAGTGTGTGTGTGTGTCCAGTGTGTGTGTGTCTGTCCAGTGTGTGTGTGTGTCTGTCCAGTGTGTGTGTGTGTATGTGTCCAGTGTGTTTGTGTCCAGTGTGTGTGTGTGTCTGTCCAGTGTGTCTGTCCAGTGTGTGTGTGTGTATGTGTCCAGTGTGTTTGTGTCCAGTGTGTGTGTGTGTCTGTCCAGTGTGTGTGTGTGTATGTGTCCAGTGTGTCTGTCCAGTGTGTGTGTGTGTATGTGTCCAGTGTGTTTGTGTCCAGTGTGTGTGTGTGTCTGTCCAGTGTGTGTGTGTGTATGTGTCCAGTGTGTCTGTCCAGTGTGTGTGTGTGTATGTGTCCAGTGTGTTTGTGTCCAGTGTGTGTGTGTGTCTGTCCAGTGTGTGTGTGTGTATGTGTCCAGTGTGTCTGTGTCCAGTGTGTGTGTGTGTCTGTCCAGTGTGTGTGTGTGTATGTGTCCAGTGTGTCTGTCCAGTGTGTGTGTGTGTATGTGTCCAGTGTGTTTGTGTCCAGTGTGTGTGTGTGTCTGTCCAGTGTGTGTGTGTGTATGTGTCCAGTGTGTCTGTCCAGTGTGTGTGTGTGTATGTGTCCAGTGTGTCTGTCCAGTGTGTGTGTGTGTATGTGTCCAGTGTGTCTGTCCAGTGTGTGTGTGTGTATGTGTCCAGTGTGTCTGTCCAGTGTGTGTGTGTGTGTCCAGTGTGAGTGTTATTATTTCAGGGACACTGAGTCGCCATCACACCAAACCCTTAACCCTGGATAGAGGGGCTCAGTGAATGTGGAGGTGAATGTGATCAGGTGGGTCAGTGTGTCAGAGGAGGCTCTATAGAAGGACAGAGTGCCGGCTGGCCAGTCCAGATACACTCCTACTCTGTGGGAGCTGGAGGAGGGGACGTCTATGGTAGTGTGATTATTATTGTGCCAGGCTCTGTAACTGTTATCAGAGCAGTTCAGACTCCAGGACTTGTCATTGTATCCAAGACAACAGTCATTAACCCCTCCTCTCCTGCTGATTCCTTTATATGTCACTCCTATATCAGCCCTTCTCCCACTCCACTCTACCTCCCAGTAACAGCGCCCAGTCAGACCCTCTCTACACAGCACCTGTCCCCAGTCCTCAAATCTCTCTGGGTGATCAGGATACGGCTGCTTCTCTCTCCTACGTGTCACCTTTCTGTTCTCCTCAGACAGAGAGAGGTGTCTGTTTACTGTGTTTGGGTCCAGTGTGAGATCACAGACATCTGATGGATGAAACCAGACACAATATTAGAAATCATCATCATTCACATTAGAATGTTAACTCACTTTTCACTAATTCATTTAATGTAGATGTTTCTAGGTATCAAAAGGAGAAGTTAAGGTAACTTGAGACTTGTTGAATGATCATATGTTATACTGTATGGTAATATAAAACACACTTATTCACATTAATTACACACACACACACACACACACACACACACACACACACACACACACACACACACACACACACACACACTGTCAAAGCAACTCTTTGTAAACGTTGGTGTCCCTGATTTCTGCTTCTGTAGAACTACAGCTGATATTTAATATGACCAAGTAAGTAATGATGGTGGTCTTTGACTTTGACTTAACTTGAATTAAGACTTATTCTTAGTCATATTCTTCACAGCAGTCAACACTCACATTTTCTAAGCCCAGGTTTCATTGTGTACTCTCCTCCATGTTCCACACTGTAGCGGTAAGCAGAAGAACAGACAGTCATTGAGTGATACACACACACACACACACACACACACACTGGACACACACTCACTCACACTGGACACACAGTGTTTGTGTCCAGTGTGTCCAGAGTGTGTGTCCTGTGTGTGTGTGCCCAGTGTGTATGTGTGTGTCTGTGTGTTTCACACTGGACACACACACACACACACTTACTGGACACACACACACATACACACTGGACACACACACAATCAGCATATAACTTTGTCCAAGTGGTGGTCAGAATGTTTGTCTTAACCAGCCTGATAAGTCAAACATGTCTGATATGAACATTGACATAAACCCTCTACATACTTGAGTTTCTCCAGTCTGCAGTGTGGATCCTCCAGTCCAGCAGAGAGCAGTCTGACTCCTGAGTCTCCTGGGTGATTGTAGCTCAGGTCCAGCTCTCTCAGGTGTGAGGGGTTTGACCTCAGAGCTGAGACCAGAGAAGCACAGCCTTCCTCTGTGACTAGACACCATGACAGTCTGCAAAGAGTCAAATCATATTAAAATCACACTGATATCCTTTGGTGGTGAAAATAGTGGCAGTATATTTTTTGAAAATATTCAGATATATCAGTGTCCTGAAACCTGCCATATCTATTCATGAATTAAAGTATCATTATTAAAAATGACAAATTATCAAAGTATTGCTTGTAGAGAGAATAATGTATAGTACAAATATTTGAGTAGACTGACCAGACCAGTTTAAAAAGCAGTATCAGTCAGAAGACAGTGAGGTATCAGATTTAGATTGAATTGAGTAAACAGTCCACACCATATCTATAATGACAGTGAGGTATCAGATTTAGATTGTATTGAGTAAACAGTCCACACCATATCTATAATGACAGTGAGGTATCAGATTTAGATTGTATTGAGTAAACAGTCCACACCATATCTATAATGACAGTGAGGTATCAGATTTAGATTGAATTGAGTAAACAGTCCACACCATATCTATAATGACAGTGAGGTATCAGATTTAGATTGTATTGAGTATACAGTCCACACCATATCTATAATGACAGTGAGGTATCAGATTTAGATTGTATTGAGTAAACAGTCCACACCATATCTATAATGACAGTGAGGTATCAGATTTAGATTGTATTGAGTATACAGTCCACATCTGTTTCAACGTTTAGAAAAATAAAAGCACTTTATGTGTCCAGTCTGCCAATTTGAAGAAGTCATAATTAGTTAGTAATAAATTAGTTAGTAATTAATTATTCGGACCAATTCACTGATAGTGTATTAAAGTAGCCAAAAGAATAGTATTTGGTCTGATTTGGTTTGACTACATCAAGCTTGTGACTCAGACTCGTTGATTGCATTTGCAGTTTGTTTTAAGTTTTTTGAGATAACATGTTTCTCAACACCACTAGATTCTACATCCATGATTAAGAAAAACCATGAAAGAAGACAAATTTAAGACAAATCATAAATGAATCATGAATAATAATGAGTGAGAAAGTTACAGAGACAACAACAAAACATGCTAACCTCTCACCATTACCAATAACAGAGGCTACAACAAAACATGCTAACCTCTCACCATTACCAATAACAGAGTCTACAACAAAACATACTAACCTCTCACCATTACCAATAACAGAGGCTACAACAAAACATACTAACCTCTCACCATTACCAATAACAGAGGCTACAACAAAACATGCTAACCTCTCACCATTACCAATAACAGAGACTACAACAAAACATACTAACCTCTCACCATTACCAATAACAGAGGACACAACAAAACATGCTAACCTCTCACCATTACCAATAACAGAGGCTACAACAAAACATGCTAACCTCTCACCATTACCAATAACAGAGACTACAACAACACATGCTAACCTCTCACCATTACCAATAACAGAGACTACAACAAAACATGCTAACCTCTCACCATTACCAATAACAGAGGCTACAACAAAACATGCTAACCTCTCACCATTACCAACAACAGAGGCTACAACAAAACATGCTAACCTCTCACCATTACCAATAACAGAGGCTACAACAAAACATGCTAACCTCTCACCATTACCAACAACAGAGGCTACAACAAAACATGCTAACCTCTCACCATTACCAATAACAGAGGCTACAACAAAACATGCTAACCTCTCACCATTACCAATAACAGAGGCTACAACAAAACATGCTAACCTCTCACCATTACCAATAACAGAGGCTACAACAAAACATGCTAACCTCTCACCATTACCAATAACAGAGACTACAACAAAACATACTAACCTCTCACCATTACCAATAACAGAGGTTACAACAAAACATACTAACCTCTCACCATTACCAATAACAGAGACTACAACAAAACCTACTAACCTCTCACCATTACCAATAGCAGAGAGGGTCTGATATTTTTGCCTCTATAACTTTGTTATTCATCATCATTCTCGATTCATTCATGATTATTCATAATCATGGTAGCATCCACATGAATGTAGAAGTGTTCAGAAACATCTTCTATTCTTACTGACAATACAAGTGAAGTGACTCCAAAATGACAGGACATTATTCACCATTCAGTTTCTATTAGGAAAAACATCCAAAACACAACCAAGACAAACTGTAAATGAATTCAACAAGTTAGTAGAATCACAAGCTTGATGTAATCACTGCAGGCATGGAATATGGGACCAAATACTAAACTTATGACTACTTTAATTTGTATAAATAATTAAGACTTTTTCAACTGGGACAACTAGAGACATGAAGTGCTTTGATTTCCAAACAGTAAAATATATGTTTATGAAAACCTTTAAATAAAAGGTGACATTCTGTACTGTCACCTAATATGAAACATTCTATCTCAAATCCAAAATGCTGGAGCATAGCACCAAATTTAAAACTGTAAGCTTCACTGTCCAAACACATATGGTGTGGACTATGTGTGTCTGGTAAACACATGTGGATCTGGTGAACAGTTATCACTTGTTGACCAACTACAGGAATACTGACCTCAGAGTCTCCAGTTTACAGTGGGGATTCCCCAGTCCAGCAGAGAGCAGCTTCACTCCTGAATCCTTAAGGTCATTGTTACTCAGGTCCAGCTCTCTCAGGTGTGAGGGGTTTGACCTCAGAGCTGAGACCAGAGAAGCACAGCCTTCCTCTGTGACTAGACAGCCTGACAGCCTGCAAAGAGTCACATCGTATTAAAATCACACTGCTATTCTTTGGTGGTGAAAATAGTGGCAGTATATTTTTTCAACATATTCAGATACATCAGCGTCCTGAAACCTGCCATATCTACTCATAAATGAATGTATCATATTTAGAAATTACAATTATCAAAGTATTGCTTGCAGATAGAAACATTTATTGTACAAATATTTGAGTAGACTGACCAGAACAGTTTAAAAAGCAGTATCAGTCAAAAGACAGACAGTGAGGTATCAGATTTAGATTGTATTGAGTAAACAGTCCACACCATATCTATAATGACAGTGAGGTATCAGATTTAGATTGTATTGAGTAAACAGTCCACATCATATCTATAATGACAGTGAGGTATCAGATTTAGATTGTATTGAGTATACAGTCCACATCATATCTATAATGACAGTGAGGTATCATATTTAGATTGTATTTAGTAAACAGTGTTCCCTCAAAATGACACAACGACTATGTTCCAGTTGAACAAAGTTTAATGATGGCCTCCCGGGTGGCGCAGTGGTCTAGGGCACTGCATCGCAGTGCTTGCTGCGCCACCAGAGTCTCTGGGTTCGCGCCCAGGCTGGGCTGGGTTCGTGCCCAGGCTCTGTTGCAGCCGGCCGCAACCGGGAGGTCCGTGGGGCGACGCACATTTGGCATAGCGTCGTTAGGGAGGGTTTGGCCGGTAGGGATATCCTTGTCTCAGTATGTAAAAAATGTAATAAAATGTATGCACTCTACTGTAAGTCGCTCTGGATAAGAGCGTCTGCTAAATGACTAAAATGTAATGTAAATGTAAGTTTACTAAACCGTATTACCACAATACATGGTTACCATGACCCTCAGGCAGGTCCATCAACACTGACATTCCCAGACATACTAATAACAGAGTGATATCACCGTAGTAACAGAAATATAGAGATACTTAAAACATGAACTTAACAATCTCTCACTTTTCTTTAAAGACAAATAAAACAACAAAACAATGAAATGTCCCAAGAATTATTTAAGTTCCTAATTACAAATGGGTTGTGTGACTAAGTTTATATTTGTATTTGTCAAGCTGCCACTTTCCATTACTGAGTGTCTTTAGGAGCACAAGACCGGATGCTCCCTTTTTAGTCAGACAGTCAGGAAGCTGCTCCTTTGTGGTCGACCAGGAAAACAGCTTTGAGGTGTGGAATCACAGTTGTAGCAAAGGTCTGTGAGCCACCCCAGATGAAGTCATCAACATGACAGGAAAGTACTCCAGTCAAGCCAATAGAAAACTGCAGGATCCACTTGTGACATGTTTCCACCTGTACTCAGCACTGTTGCCTTGACTTTGCTGTACCAGTAGAGTGATGCACCTGCCAGGCCAGACACACACCTTTTTAGTTACCACAGTGTTCCTTCACCCTTCGCTTCAGACGGAGGTCAGATGTGAATGTCCCTTGATGCTCTGTTCCCTGCAAAAATGCAGATTTGATGTCTATGGAATTAAGTTTCCATTGTTTCTGGCAGATCATTGTCAGCAGCAATCTGAGTGACTCTGAGGCGCATGTCGGTGAGTCGTTTGGGAGTTGTTTAGCAGCTAGCTCCTCTAAACCTCTATCCACTAGACGAGTCTTGTGGGAGTTGTTTAGCAGACAGCTCCTCTAAACCTCTAGCCACTAGATGAGTCTTTTGAGAGTTGTTTAGCAGCCAGTTCCTCTAAATCTCTAGCCACTAGATGAGTTGTTTGGGAGTTGTTTAGCAGCCAGCTCCTCTAAACCTCTAGATGAGTCTTTTGGGAGTTGTTTAGCAGCCAGCTCCTCTAAACCTCTAGCCACTAGATGAGTCGTTTGGGAGTTGTTTAGCAGCCAGCTCCTCTAAACCTCTAGTCACTAGATGAGTCGTTTGGGAGTTGTTTAGCAGCCAGCTCCTCTAAACCTCTAGCCACTAGATGAGTCGTTTGGGAGTTGTTTAGCAGCCAGCTCCTCTAAACCTCTAGCCACTAGATGAGTCTTTTGGGAGTTGTTTAGCAGCCAGCTCCTCTAAACCTCTAGCCACTAGATGTTATGGTGGAAATTACAAGATGATGTTATAATACTTTAATTGCATCAAATGGTTGTTTTATGCAACAGAATAAGGGGTTGTTAGAACGCTCATCTGTGTTCTACTGAGGATGGGCCTCTGGGAGATTTAACACTGACAGGAGATGTATGATGTCTTCTGGGTGATAAAGCCTAAAGAGACCTCATTCCAGAGCATGAGTTAATGCTTCTGTTCTATACGGTACCAGGGAGAGATGACCCCAGGGCCAGACCTTGGTTTCTACACAATGAGAACAGATTTTACAGCAGATACTGTCTGCTGTGAATTATAGGTATCTTGATACAAATCTTAACCTTGTGACCCATTCCATACATCTGTCGTGTGTCATGTAAACTGAAGGAGGATGGACTTTGCTATAAAATGCTGTGGCTCAAACCCGCTGGTTGAGTTCTCAGTGATCACCTCCAGGTATCCTAAGCCTCTCCTTTTGATTACAGTAATTCCACCACAACATGCTTTTGTCACTATTCCAGTTCTTTAAGGGACACACCCACCTTGTTGAGACACATTTTTGGCCAATGTCTTTGACTTCCTCAAACACTCAATTTTCCCTCCAATTACTGAGCTCATCTAGTTTAGAGTCAAATGACACGTCCTTTGTTTCAAGTACATCATCATTTTGAATGTCATTCTGTTTTTCGTCATTTTCCATTGGTTGAAATCTGACAGGTCAGCTGACCCTGTTGTACCAGAAAGTGTAGCTGGTTTAGAGTACTGCAAGTTGCACCAGTTCTGGTGTTTTCCTTTGGCTTTTCCTGCTCGTCCAATGACGGTTGCTGTGGGTGGAATACCACTTTCTCTGTCCATGTATTTAACAGTTTGTCCAGTTTTCAGATTGGACCAACCATGCTGTCTTAACACATGTGGCTGTTGTTGAATGTTTTCCTCATTTGAACCCTCAACCTGTGTCATGGTTGAAGGTCTCTGCTCCATTTCCTGTGTCAGTTTCAGTGTCCATATCATTGGATGCGACATCTTGTAGGATTGTGTCTGTTACTGTGTCCTTTCCGTCATTTTCTTTAGGAGGCTGATTCTCAGCAACAGCCCCTCCATCTTGTTGATAATTTACTTTCCACAATCTTGAGTGATGCACCTTCAAAAGGGTTTTAAGTACCAATACCAGAGGCTACAACAAAACATGCTAACCTCTCACCATTACCAATAACAGAGACTACAACAAAACATGCTAACCTCTCACCATAACCAATAACAGAGGCTACAACAAAACATGCTAACCTCTCACCATTAACCACAAATAAAAGGTGACATTCTGTACTGTCACCTAATATGAAACATTATATCTCAAATCCAAAATGCTGGAGCATAGCACCAAATGTAAAACTGTAAGCTTCACTGTCCAAACACATATGGTGTGGACTATGTGTGTCTGGTAAACACATGTGGATCTGGTGAACAGTTATCACTTGTTGACCAACTACAGGAATACTGACCTCAAAGTCTCCAGTTTACAGTGGGGATTCCCCAGTCCAGCAGAGAGCAGCTTCACTCCTGAATCCTTCAGGTCATTGTTAGTCAGGTCCAGCTCTCTCAGGTGTGAGGGGTTTGACTCCAGAGCTGAGACCAGAGAAGCACAGCCTTCCTCTGTGACTCCACAGCCTGACAACCTGACAAAGAGATCATCATGACTTCACAAACACACTGTTGATTTAACGAGTAGTGTAGAAGGACAATGGCAGATGCATTTGGTTTATTCTCCCAAACAACATATAGATTCATCTTCCATCTCCTAGAATTGTATTGTCATTTTGTTATACTAATGTGAAAATCAATGCATTTCTTCAATATGTTTTTCAATATAATACTATACACATATTATTATGCATATTTTTCTCTAAACTGAATTTTTCTTCCTGATCATTAGTTCTTATATGTCATTTTATTTACTCACAGAACATCTCTGGAGGCTTTGACCACAGGCAGCAGCCTCAGAAGACCTTCCTCTGATCTGGAGTATTTCTTCAGGTCAAACACATCCAGCTCCTTTTCTGAAGTCAGCAACACAAAGACCAGACCTGACCACTGTGCAGGTGACAGGTTGGGTTTTGAGAGACTTCCTGAGCTCAGGTAGCTTTGGATCTCCTCCACTAGAGAATGGTCATTCAGTTCATTCAGACAGTGGAACAGATTGATGCTCCTCTCTGGAGAGAGATTCTCCCCGATCTTCTTCTTGATGTACTTGACTGTTTCTTCATGGCTCTTTGAGCTGCTTCTTGTCTTTGTCAGTAGACCTTGTAAGTGCATCTGATTGGACTCCAGTGAGAGGCCCAGAAGGAAGCGGAGGAAAAGGTCCAGGTTTCCCGTCTCACTTTGTAAGGCTTTATCCACAGCACTCTTGTAGAAAGTAACTTTACGCCTTTGTTTGATCCTCACAGAAAGTCTCCTGGACGTTGATTGCAGTTTGTCCATTAGATTCTCATTGTTGTTGATGAATGAGAGGAACACATATACAGCAGCCAGAAACTCCTGAATGCTCAGATGAACAAAGCAGTACACCTTGTCCTGGTACAGCCCACATTCCTCTTTAAAGAGCTGTGTGCACAATCCTGAGTACACTGAGGCTTCATTGACATCAATGCCAGCCTCTTTCAGGTCTTCGTCATAGAAAATCAGATTGCCATTCACAAGCTGTTGAAAAGCCAGTTTTCCCAGTGACAGAATGGTCTCTTTATTCCAGTGTGGACCTGTCTCTTCTTTCCCAAGATACTTTTCATTCTTCTGTTTGGTATGAAACACAACAAGGTGTGTGTACATCTCAGTCAGAGTCTTGGGCATCTCTTCTCTCTTATGTTCCAACATGTGTTCAAGGACTGTTGCAGAAATCCAACAGAAGACTGGAATGTGGCACATGATGTGGAGGCTCCTTGATGTCTTTATGTGTGAGATGATTCTGCTGGCCAGGTCCTCATCACTGTATCTCTTCCTGAAGTACTCCTCCTTCTGTGGGTCATTGAACCCTCGTACCTCTGTCACCTGGTCAACACACCCTGAAGGGATCTTATTGGCTGCTGCAGGACGGGTAGTTATCCAGAGGAGAGCAGAGGGAAGCAGATTTCCCTTGATGAGATTTGTCAGCAGAACATCCACTGAGGTTGACTTTGAGACGTCACAACAGATCTTGTTCTTCTGGAAGTCTAGGGGCAGTCGACACTCATCCAGACCATCAAAGATGAACAGAACTTTGTACTTGTCGAAGTTGGAAATTCTTGATTGTTTGGTTTCCATTGAGAAGTGATTGAGAAGTTCAATGAAAGTGTGTTTGTCCTCTTTCATCAAATTCAGCTCCCGAAAAGGGAATGAAAATACAAATTGGACATCCTGATTTGCTTTTCCTTCAGCCCAGTCCAGAATGAACTTCTGCACAGAGACTGTTTTTCCAATGCCAGCGACTCCCTTTGTCAGCACAGTTCTGATAAGTTTGTCTTGTCCAGTTAAGGGTTTGAAGATGTCGTTACATTTGATTGCAGTCTCTGGTCTTGCTTGTTTCCTGGTTGTTGTCTCAATCTGTCTCAGCTCATGTTCATTATTGACCTCTCCTGTTCCACCCTCTGTGATGTAGAGCTCTGTGTAGATCTTATTGAGAAGTGTTGGGTTTCCTTGTTTAGCGATCCCCTCAAAAACACATTGAAACTTCTTCTTTAAATTAGATTTGAGTTCACGTTGACAAATCACAGCAAGCTCATCTGAATGAAGAAATAACAGAGGAATTAATATTACGTCTGTTTTAACGTCTACAGTATTGTAGGACTGTTATAAAGTTTTTAATTATAATAATTTCTTCTCTTAACTGACTGTATAAATGTGTAAATGTTTTCATATTGCATTACAGACTGGTGTGACTGATTATATTATTATTGGTATTATTGATGGTATTATTAATGTTGTCTCTCTCTTTCTCTAAATTAATCACCACAACACATCCCTGCTGCTACTTGATGAGGTCACTAGGTGTTGTGTTAAGGCTGCTACAATATCATTGAGTTACACAGCTACTTTAGCTGTACTTTAGCTACAGCTTTTAAATGTTATAAAACAGCATTCAACATGAGGCAGACAGATCTTACATTTCTCCAGTGTGTCAGCAAGCTCCTTCTGGTTCATTTTCCTCAGGACGTGCAGTGTGATCTTCAGAGCCCCCTCTCTGGCACTGCTCTCCTGCTTCTCATCTTCAGCGTCCACCACTTCCTTATCCTGCTTCTGACTCTCAAAGCCTTCTGGGAGTTCTGGACTAAGAATCCTCTTGAACATCTTCAGCTCGTTCTTCACAAATGTCATCATTTTCTCTTCAAGCAACTGGAATAAATAAAGTAAATAAGTTAAGCAAGAGACAAAATGCTTTCTCATTAACACATTAATGAATGATTGACAGATCAACTTTACTTGAGGTAAACAAAAACAAATGTACATAACAGGACCACATACACTGAATATGGAGGCCAGGTCTGTTTGATGACTCTGGGAAGACTGACCACTGAGAATCTCTGACTCTGATCTCTCCTGTTGGTTTCTGTGGACAAAACATGAGATTACATCTCCTCATCCAGGGAGTACACACACACACACACACACACACACACACACACACACACACACACTCCACACACACACACACTCCACACACACACACACACACACACACACACACACAGTCTTGCATTTCTAACCAATTTAGGACTCCTCACATTTACATACCTTTTTAGGACCCTGCTTTCCAGACATCATAGAAGCACAGAAATTACACTCATGAGCTAGAAAAAAAATCTAATATGAGGAAATCACCGAAAGTTGCTGACTTCTTGAAAAAAGATCACTTGTAATTTTACCACCTACTTGAGACCGCACATTGCAAATCAAATCAAATCAAATTGGTCAAATACACATGGTTAGCAGACGTTAATGCGAGTGTAGCGCATTGCTTGTGCTTCTAGTTCCGACCGTGCAGTAATATCTAACAAGTAATGTAACAATTTCACAACAACTACCTTTTACACACAAGTGTAAAGGAATGAATACGAATATGTGCATATAAATATATGAATGAGCGATGGCCGAACGGCATAGGCAAGATGCAGTAGATGGTATAGAGTACAGTATATACATATGAGATGAGTAATGCAGGGTATGTAAACATTATATAAAGTGGCATTGTTTAAAGTGACTAGTGATACATTTATTACATCGATATTTGATGCATTCATTCTATTTTATGACTGAAAATATTGCATGTAGAATGCCACAATGATGCAACACGGATGGCAACTCAACGGCTGTAGTGTAGTTCTACTGTAGTGTAGTTCTACTGTAGTGTAGTTCTACTGTAATGTAGTTCTTCTGTAGTGTAGTTCTACTGTAGTGTAGTTCTACTGTAAAGTATTTAAACTGGAACAACCATTTCAGTAATGGAGTCATTATATCCAAGTAACAGATTAATAGTTTAGAAAAATGTATTTTATTTTTCTGTAACATTCAAAGTCAGCAGGCTTTGTATTCTTGAGACCTTAGTCACTCCAAAAGTGAACAACCCACCTGGGAAAACTTCCCCCAAACAGAGTGAGATGGAGGACATTCATCAACTGCCTATGAGCTTAAGTCAAGTAAGTCCCATTAAATCCTCAGAGGTACACCAAGATAGAAGCATCTTATACACTTATTATCTCTGATCTGCAACTATTTTGTTGTGTACATAGAACTTTACTGCTCTCCAGTCCCTGTTTACTAGCGCTTGGCCAGAAGCAGCAATGCATTTCTCACAGTCTTGTTTTCCAGGCGTTTTTCCCATTCGGATAAAATTCATCAAGGAATCTTCAACTGCATCCACCTCTATTGTCGACCAAAACCTTTTTGTTCCTTTGGCACCTTTGGAAAGAGATGACATTATGAATGACTACATTAAATAAAGGTTGAGTACAATACAGTATGTGTTCATCTCTGTATTAACTCTACCAGGTTGCAGCTGTATCTGCAGAGAGTGTTGAGGTTAAACTAACAATCCCAACTAAATAACTACATAGAGAAGGATGTGAGAGAAGAATGTGCAATGCTGACATCAAGGCAGAGTCAATCTGTATGAAATCTAAGCCCATCAAAAGGTTTGCAATGTAATCCTTCTAATAAAAGCAATACTTATTAAATTAAGTTCCCTCACCCAGGAAAAACAATGTAAAGTGTGGTAATCCTTCTGTGTTATCATCTATCCTGACACACTAGTTCAGATCTAACGTCTTGACTTGTGTCCAATCCAAACTGAACCGTTCTGTGCTGGCATGGTTGGAAATACACTAACTGATGAAAACAGGATTGATCTGGACCAGCACAGTACCATAAGCTGACACTACAGAGTGAAAACGCACTGACTGAAGGCAGCAGGAAACATGCTTACTGTGTGAGCCTCTCCTTTGTCCCAGCTTTCCCTTGGTCATTGGCTGTTTGGCCCGAATCGCTGACATCTCTCCTGGAAAACATCAGTGGAAATCATGTCAGTTTCACCCAATCCAACCTATCAACCAATCCATAAGCGATAACTGTTGGAAAAACTCAAAATGCAGGTTTATAACAGCTGTGCCATTCAAGCCTATTGAATATGGTATGAGAGGGACGGCTACAGCCACCCAAACCCTACAGATACAGCCATGTATTGAGAGGGGAAAGCACAATACCATGCTGAAATGAAGGCAGACTCCATCCTAACCTTTTTCACACCACTGTACAATCCAAACTGAACCGTTCTGTGCTGGCATGGTTGGAAATACACTAACTGATGAAGACAAAACAGATCTGGACCAGCACAGTACGGCCAGAATACTTATGGCACCGACAGAGATGGTCGCCTCGCTTCGCGTTCTTAGGAAACTATGCAGTATTTTGTTTTTTAATGTGTTATTTCTTACATTGATACCCCAGGAAATCTTAAGTTTTATTACATACAGCCGGGAAGAACTACTGGATATAAGAGCAACGTCAACTACCAACATTAAGTCCAGGAATATGACTTTCCCAAAGCGGATCCTCTGTTTCGACTATCACCCAGGGCAATGCATCAGATCCCAGTAGGTGACCCAAAACAACGGCGCCACAGATGGCAGATGGCGCGGTCTTCTGGTCAGGCTCTGTAGACGGGCACATCGCCCACATCTCACGAGTATACTACTCGCCAATGTCCAATCTCTTGACATCAAGGTAGACGAAATTCGAGCAAGGGTTGCCTTCCAGAGAGACATCAGAGATAGTAACATTCTCTGTTTCACGGAAACATGGCTCACTCGGGATACGTTATCAGAGTACGTAGAGTCACCCGGTTTCTTCACGCATCTCAGAAACAAACATCTCTCTGGTAAGAAGAAGGGCGGGGGTGTATGCCTTATGATTAACAATTCGGGGTGTGATCATAACAACATACAGGAAACTCAAGTCCTTTTACTCACCTGACCTAGAATTCCTCACAATCAAATGCCGGCCGCATTATCTACCTAGAGAAATCTCTTCGATTATAATCACAGCCGTGTATATCCCCCCCAAGAAGATACCTCAACGGCCCTGAAAGAACTTCATTGGACTCTATGTAAACTGGAAACCACATATCCTGAGGCTGCTTTTATTGTAGATGGGGATTTTAGCGAGGCTAATCTGAAAACAAGCTCCCTAAATTTTATCAGCATATGGAATGCGTGACCCGGGCTGGCATGATTCTGGTTCATTGCTACTCTAACTTCTGCGACGTATACAAAGCCCTCCCTCGCCCTCCTTTCGCAAATCTGACCACGACTCCATTTTGTTGCTCCCAGCCTATAGACAGAAACTAAAACAGGAAACGCCTGTGCTCAGGTCTGTTCAACGCTGGTCCGACCAATCTGATTCCACGTTTCAAGATTGCTTCGGTCACGTGGACTGGGATCGAGTTTATTTGAAAGTGCATCAGTGATGTTGTACCCACGGTGACTATTAAAACCTTCCCCAACCAGAAACCGTGGATTGATGGCAGCATTCGCGCAAAACTTGAAAGCGCGAACCACTGCTTTTAATCATGGCAAGGCGACCGGAAACATGACCGAACACAAACAGTGTAGCTATTCCCTAGGCAAGGCAATCAAACAAGCTAAGCGTCAGTATAGAGACAGAGTAGAGTCGCAATTCAACGGCTCAGACACAAGACGTATGTGGCAGGGTCTACAGTCAATCACGGATTACAAAAAGAAAACCAGCCCCGTTGCGGACACCGATGTCTTGCTCCCAGACAAACTAAACAACTTCTTTGCTTGCTTTGAGGACAATACAGTGCCACTGACACGGCCCGCTACCAAAACCTGCGGGCTCTCCTTCACTGCAGCCAACGTGAGTAAAACATTTAAACGTGTTAACCCTCACAAGGCTGCTGGCCCAGACGGCATTCCTAGCCGCGTCCTCAGAGCATGCGCAGACCAGCTGGCTGGTGTGTTTACAGACATATTCAATCAATCCTTATCCCAGCCTGCTGTGCCCACATGCTTCAAGAAGGCCACCATTGTTCATGTTCCCAAGAAAGCTAAGGTAACTGAGCTAAATGACTAGCACCCCGTAGCACTCACCTCCGTCATCATGAAGTGCTTTGAGAGACTAGTCAAGGACCATATCACCTCCACCCTACCTGACACCTAGACCCACTCGAATTTGCTTACCGCACCAATAGGTCCACAGACAACGCAATCGCAATCACACTGCCCTAACCCATCTGGACAAGAGGAATACCTATGTAAGAATGTTGTTCATCGATTACAGCTCAGCATTTAACACCATAGTACCCTCCAAACTCGTCATTAAGCTCGAGACCCACCGCCCTGTGCAACTGGGACCTCGACTTCCTGACGGGCCACCCCCAGGCGGTGAGGGTAGGAAACATCTCCACCCCGCTGATCCTCAACACTGGGTCCCCACAAGGGTGCGTTCTCAGCTCTCTCCTGTACTCCCTGTTCACCCATGACTGCGTGGCCATGCACTCCTCCAACTCAATCATCAAGTTTGCAGACGACACTACAGTGGTAGGCTTGATTACCAACAACGATGAGACGGCCTACAGGGAGGAGGTGAGGGCCCTCGGAGTGTGGTGTCAGGAAAATAACCTCACACTCAACATCAACAAAACAACCTCAGGAGGCTGAAGAAATTTGGCTTGTCACCAAAAACACTCACAAACTTTTACAGATGCACAATCGAGAGCATCCTGTCGGGCTGTATCACCGCCTGGTACGGCAACTGCTCCGCCCACAACCGTAAGGCTCTCCAGAGGGTAGTGAGGTCTGCACAACGCATCACCGGGGGCAAACTACCTGCCCTCATGGACAACTACACCACCCGATGTCACAGAAAGGCCAAAAAGACCATCAAGGACAACAACCACCCGAGCCACTGCCTGTTCACCCCACTATCATCCAGAAGGCGAGGTCAGTACAGGTGCATCAAAGCTGGGACTGAAAAACAGCTTCTATCTCAAGGCCATCAGACTTACACTGACTGAAGGCAGCAGGAAACATGCTTACCGTGTGAGTCTCTCTTTTGCCCCAGCTTTCCCTTGGTCATTGGCTTTTTGGCCCGAATCACTGACATCTCTCCTGGAAAACATCAGTGGAAAACATGTAATTTTCAAACAGGACATTGTAATTAAGAATAGGTCCATGTGTATGTAAAGTATAGACATACCTGTCAGATTTTCTTCATAAAAATTGCCTTCCTCTGATGATCCTGGGACATAACCATCTACACTGTTGCCAATGCTGGTTATTGAGTCATCAGTCTTGTATCCAAGCATAGCTTTGGTCAACTGTATTGAAGAAAAAAATTATATTGGATAACTAGACAGATGACAAAGTATTTGGACACCGGCACATTTTGATTAGTTACGACTGTGCTCCTCTACTTGTTTATGTTATAATACTATGAATATGGGATGAAAGTGCACACTTGCCCATCTTTGATTTACAAAGCTGATTCACAAGAACTTACAGTATGTGCTGGTGTTGAATGACACTTTAACTTACGTATATACTGTCTGTTCTGATCAACGGTGGTGCATCATCCAACACATTGACTATCGACCCAGAAGTACTGGCAGCCTCAGAGGTACTGGCAGCCTCAGAGGTACTGGCAGCCTCAGAGGTACTGGCAGCCTCGGTGTCTGACATCTAAGGATACAATAAAATGATATTAGTCATGTGCAAATTAGGCAATAGGATATGATAACGATTCAACCATCCCCAGTATCCTCATTCTAAACAACTGACAAACCTGCGCTTCGGGATTTATCTTTTCCTTTTCAAATCTGGCCTCACAAGTTGAACTATGCTTCTTTAGATTTTACATGCGCCTTCTTAGCCTCTGCAGTGCCTTTGTAAAGGAAGACAAAAAGAATAGTTGAGACTTAATAGAATGACAAGATTGCTCGGCACACAACAGGGGATGGGCTGGGGGACACCAATGACTGTTATCATTGACTAATAGAGGTCCAACAAACATCTATTACAATTTCTGTTTTTTTAAACTACTTTCAAGGTAAAAAAGCAAGTATAAGCATAACATAAGCACATTATGCAAGTTCCTGCATGCAACTAAAGCTGAATCTGTTTTTATGGATGGACTAAAAGAGAATCAGTATGAGTGGTTTGGCTAAAGCAAGGCAAGCGTACTCTAAATACTAGGCAAATCAGAAAACATACCGCATTGGTTACTTTGTAGGTTCCTGGACTCTTATCTTCCATTATGTTTTAGATCTTAAAAAATCTGTGTAAGAAATAGGGATTTGGTTAAAGAATCTGCCAATATATGTATGTATTGTATGTATGTATTTTTCAAGACAGTGAATTGTCACAGTCCTACCAAAATTGACACTTTCCACAACCCTTATTCTTGTTGTGGTGTTTCACTCTTTTATGTGCAAAAAAAAAAAGAACTAGGAACCGCACCACGCCCCTCCCCCCACCCAAACTAATGTCCATGGTTTTCAATAAAAAAAATCTGGTCACTTATTTCTTAATTAGTTTAACATATTTCTTATTTTCATCTGAATTATTTCAATGTAAAAAACGGTATTTGGGTAAGAAAGGGCTATAAAAAACGGGCGCAACTTCAATACATGAATTTAATGAGGGGGTTTAAATATTTTAACACACATACAGGCTTATAACTTGACAAAATAGATGAAAAGGAACTGGCTTTTCTTGCTAGCTTGTTACACTATAGCAATATTATTTTCCAATGCATGTAACATTGTTAACCACAATCATGTATTCTGAATCAAAGACACGTTTACCAATTATGCTAAACTTATTAGCTAGCTTGCAACCATAGCTAGCATATTATTATTTTTTAACTAGCATGGGTAGCATGCTAACCGTTAGCTAGCACGCTAACCGTTAGCTAGCACGCTAACAGTTAGCTAGCACACTAACCGTTAGCAAGCCACAAATAACTATAAGGTAGAAACATGCAAAGTAACAATTGCGCATTAATGAATTGTTTGGATAAACCTGCCAATTTCAATCTGTCATGACGCAGTATATCTGACACAATGCGGCTTTCAGACATGTCAATGCATGTTGGATTCCACCGAAAGACATACATGACTGACATTAATTCATTAAAAATAAAGACAACGAGAACATGCATTGCTTGTCAATACACCAAATACAATTTTAGCTAAAATATTGGTTAACAGTTTAGTTAATAGCTTACCTTCTTGCATGAATGCAAACATCTGCAACCATCCTCCTCTTCCTTAAAACACGTGCTGCACAGCTACTTCAGTGGTGATCACGCTCAGGCAGGGACAGGCTTGCCAGGTCAATTTCAAATTTCTAGGAGTCTGCTCAAAACCAGACTTCAAAACCCACCTTCACTAGCACAATTTTAGCAGAATACAGGGAAATTAATGATTTTTTAAAAATGCCATGTTGGTAACGTTGCAATATAGAAGTAGTATAACAACTTCCACCTAGCGACCAAAACCTTTCACCTGCCGCAAAGTTTTAAAAGTACATCAATAAACCACAAAATAGTGTACATGGCAACCTTGGGCAGAGATTTATGCTGCAACATGGGGGAGGGGGAACTGTGTATCTTTTATTATTATTATATTTTTATTAACAACAAATCAATACAGGAAGTACATATGGGAACACAAGTATATATAAATAATATACAAAGGACAGGGGAGGGGGGGGACTGTGTTGACCTATAAAACCTTTGATAGTTTGGTACTTTTGTGCACTTTGCAGTGGGGGAGGGGCAGGACCTCAAGCGGAAATTATGGCCAGTAGATATGCATAACAATGATTCCATCAGCCCAGATTTCTGAATATGTCTGCAATGTTATTACTGTTAGCCACATTTCCTTAGACAATTTGGGTTTGTAGCTTACACAATCAGTATCAGTGAGGTGTTAAGTGCAGCTACTTGAATGGTCTGTACATGAGAGATGGAGTGGTGGATATGTACATTTTTCACTGGGGAGACTTGCTGACACAAAAGTAGCTTATGGCAGGTTAATATTCGATCTAGCAACCTAACCCATCAGCAATCAGATGAATTACCTGCCCACAGACCACTCAAACAGCCTACTGATATTAACAACAGAGAGTTATGGGGAGGGAGGTATAATCAAAATGTCTGCTTAATGCTTTTGAGGGAGCAGCAGAAAAGTGTACCCAACCTGGGGTACAACTTGCTAGAATTGGTAGTTGAAGCAGTAGTAGTAGCCATGCAATGGCAGTAGTGTTGTAGTTGAGTCACAAAAGTCAGAGTCAATTCACAAGACCCTATGGCTACTCTGAGTTGAGTCAAAGTCACCAATGTTGGAGTCAGGAGTCGAGTCACAAGTCCCTATGGCTGAAATCAGAGTCCCACTGTTTGGTCCAAGAGTTCAAGTCTAAGACAATGGGTCCATATTAACTTAATATTAAGTTATTAACCCAGTCAGATAGTGGCAGGAGGAATTTGATCAATCATTTTTCATATCCCCTTTCTTTCTGTGCCAACAAATGTTTATATGCTACAGGTCAACCAGATTGTCAGCTAGCTAGCTAATTAGGTAACATGTTGAACATGGTGTGGCTGCACAGCTTCTTCATATTTGATGTAGTCTAAATAGAAACTGAAAGACACAGACAGACAGATACACCTCTATAAACTATACTGATGTCAGATATTAGTGGCTAATGTGCACATTCTGTGGAGGTCAACTAGATCTGTTAAAAGGTCTACAGCAACAACAACACATTTTATGTTTGTGTTAGAGAGCACATAACATGCCTATCTGAATTTAACTTAATCATTTGAAATCACATATTTCAATGTTAAGCTTTGATTTGTAACATTAACTGTTTTTCAGTGCATAGTAGTCTACAAGAGTCTGTAGAACAGGTTCATATTAGTGGTACAGTTGAGTGAAAATTCCAGCCAGCAGTTGAAATTTTGATACATTGTATGACACACCCTACACTACAGCCAATCATTGAGCAGCCTCCCATCCCCCTCTCCTTTACCAGGTCATATGCTGTATATTAAGGCCACATATAAGTATTAATGAACAAACAGCTATAGACTGTACTGAAGTCAGATATTAGTGGCTAATGTTAACATTCTGTGGAGGTCAACTGCTCCTAGATCTGTTAAAAGGTCTACAGCAATAACAACACATTTTATGTTTGTGTTAGAGAGCACATAACATGCCTATCTGAATTTAACTTAATCATTTGAAATCACAAATTTCAATGTTAAGCTTTGATTTGTAACATATTAACTGTTTTTCAGTGCATAGTAGTCTACAAGAGTCTGTAGAACAGGTTCATATTAGTGGTACAGTTGAGTGAGAATTCCAGCCAGCAGTTGAAATCCACCCACAACCACAAAGTCATATACACTGCTCAAAAAAATAAAGGGAACACTAAAATAACACATCCTAGATCTGAATGAATTAAATATTCTTATTAAATACTGTTTTCTTTACATAGTTAAATGTGCTGACAACAAAATCACACAAAAATGGTCAATGGAAATCAAATTTATCAACCCATGGAGGTCTGGATTTGGAGTCACACTCAAAATTAAAGTGGAAAACCACACTACAGGCTGATCCAACTTTGATGTAATGTCCTTAAAACAAGTCAAAATGAGGCTCAGCAGTGTGTGTGGCCTCCACGTGCCTGTATGACCTTCCTACAACGCCTGGGCATGCTCCTGATGAGGTGGCGGATGGTCTCCTGAGGGATCTCCTCCCAGACCTGGACTAAAGCATCCGCCAACTCCTGGACAGTCTGTGGTGCAACGTGGTGTTGGTAGATGGAGCGAGACATGATGTCCCAGATGTGCTCAATTGGATTCAGGTCTGGGGAACGGGTGGGCCAGTCCATAGCATCAATGCCTTCCTCTTGCAGGAACTGCTGACACACTCCAGCCACATGAGGTCTAGCATTGTCTTGCATTAGGAGGAACCCAGGGCCAACCGCACCAGCATATGGTCTCACAAGGGGTCTGAGGATCTCATCTCGGTACCTAATGGCAGTCAGGCTACCTCTGGCGAGCACATGGAGGGCTGTGCAGCCCCCCAAAGAAATGCCACCCCACACCATGACTGACCCACCGCCAAACCGGTCATGCTGGAGGATGTTGCAGGCAGCAGAACGTTCTCCACGGCGTCTCCAGACTCTGTCACGTCTGTCACATGTGCTCAGTGTGAACCTGCTTTCATCTGTGAAGAGCACTGGGCGCCAGTGGCAAATTTGCCAATCTTGGTGTTCTCTGGCAAATGCCAAACGTCCTGCACGGTGTTGGGCTGTAAGCACAACCCCCACCTGTGGACGTCGGGCCCTCATACCACCCTCATGGAGTCTGTTTCTGACCGTTTGAGCAGACACATGCACATTTGTGGCCTGCTGGAGGTCATTTTGCAGGGCTCTGGCAGTGCTCCTCCTACTCCTCCTTGCACAAAGGCGGAGGTAGCGGTCCTGCTGCTGGGTTGTTGCCCTCCTACGGCCTCCTCCACGTCTCCTGATGTACTGGCCTGTCTCCTGGTAGCGCCTCCATGCTCTGGACACTACGCTGACAGACACAGCAAACCTCCTTGCCACAGCTCGCATTGATGTGCCATCCTGGATGAGCTGCACTACCTGAGCCACTTGTGTGGGTTGTAGACTCCGTCTCATGCTACCACTAGAGTGAAAGCACCGCCAGCATTCAAAAGTGAACAAAACATCACCCAGGAAGCATAGGAACTGAGAAGTGGTCTGTGGTCACCACCAGCAGAACCACTCCTTTATTGGGGGTGTCTTGCTAATTGCCTATAATTTCCACCTGTTGTCTATTCCATTTGCACAACAGCATGTGAAATTTATTGTCAATCAGTGTTGCTTCCTAAGTGGACAGTTTGATTTCACAGAAGTGTGATTGACTTGGAGTTACATTGTGTTGTTTAAGTGTTCCCTTTATTTTTTTGAGCAGTGTATATTAAGGCCAAATATAAGTCTTAATGAAGAAACTGCTATAGACAATACTGAAGTAAGATATTAGTGGCTCATGTTAACATTATGTGGAGGTCAACTGATCCTAGATCTGTGACTTTAAGTGCCTAAAGCCAACTCTAATATACAGTACCAGTCAAAAGTTTGGACACACAAACTCATTTAAGGGTTTTTCTTTATTTTTACTATTTTCTACATTGTAGAATAATAGTGAAAACATCAAAACTGAGAATAATACATATGGAATCATGTTGTAACCAAAAAAGTGTTAAACAACTCAAAATATATTTTATATTTGAGATTCTTCAAACCCTTTGCCTTGATGACAGCTTTGCACACTCTTGGCATTCTCTCACCCAGCTTCACCTGGAATGCTTTTCCAGCAGTCTTGAAGGAGTTCTCACATATGCTGAGTACTTGTTGGTTGCTTTTCCTTCACTCTACGGTCCAACTCATCCCAAACCATCTCAATTGGGTTGAGGTCGGCTGATTGTGTAGGCCAGGTCATCTGATGCAGCACTCCATCACTCTCCTTGGTCAAATAGCCCTTACACAGCCTGGAGGTGAGTTTTGGGTCATTGTCCTTTTGAAAAATAAATGATATCCCCACTAAGCGCAGACAAGATGGGATGGTGTATCGCTGCAGAATGCTGTGGTAGCCATGCTGGTTAAGTGTGCCTTAAATTCTAAATAAATCTCTGACAGTGTCACCAGCAAAGCACCACCACACCTCCTTCTCCATGCTTCACGGTGGGAACCACACATGCATAGATAATCCGTTCACCTGCTCTGCGTCTCACAAAGACACAGTTGGACCCAAACATTTCAAATTTGGACTCATCAGACCAAAGGACAGATTTCCACCGGTCTAATGTCCATTGCTAGAGTTTCTTGGGCCAAACAAGTCTCTTCTTATTTTTGGTGTCCTTTAGTAGTGGTTTCTTTGCAGCAATTCGGCCATGAAGGCCTGATTCACGCATTCTCCTCTGAACAGTTGATGTTACTTGAACTCTGGGAAGCATTTATTTGGGCTGCAATCTGAGGCTGGTAACTCTAATGAACTCATCCTCTGCAGCAGAGGTAACTCTGGTTCTTCCTTTCCTGTGGCGGTCCTCATGAGAGCCAGTTTAATTATAGCGCTTGATGGTTTTTGTGACTGCACTTGAAGAAACTTTTAAAAAGTTATTGACATTTTCCTCATTGACTGACCTTCATGCCTTAAAGTAATGATGGACTGTTGTCTCTGTTTCCTTACTTGCGCTGTTCTTGCCATAATAGGGACTTGGTATTTTACCAAATAGAGCTATCTTCTGTATACCACCCCTACCTTGTCACAACACAACTGATTGGCTCAAACGCATTAAGAAAGAAAGAAATTCCACAAATGTACTTTTAACAAGGCACACCTGTTAATTGAAATGCATTCCAGGTGACTACCTTATGAAGCTGTCAAGAGTGTGCGAAGAGAGTGCCAAGAGTGTGCGAAGCTGTCATCAAGGCAAAGGGTGTTTACTTAAAATAATGTCAAATCTCAAATATATTTTTATTTGTTTAACACTTTTTTGGTTACTATGTGATTCCATATGTGTTATTTCATAGTTTTGATGTCTACAATATTATTCTACAATGTAGAAAATAGTAAAAATATAGAATCCCTTGAATGAGTATGTGTGTCCAAACATTTGACTGGTACTGTATATCTATTTTGCGGTTGGCTAAAGCCTCAAGTATGAAGGTAGGGTGGCCACGCCCATCTCGTTTATGAACTTTATGGGGCCTAAGGCCATTTCTAATATATAGATGCTGCTATTGGCTCAGTATTCAAGTATGATGTCGGGGGTGCCACGTTGTGCCACCCAGTTAAGTTACAAGTGTCCAGGGGCAAGCCTTCTTATATCAATGGTCTGATTAGCTCGAGACTCACATACGCATCTCCCCTCATTGCCATAGACATGTTTAAGCTATGACCCCCTAGACAAATCCCCTCAATAGCTTTGAAGACTAGAAATGTACGAATACCCTTAGTTAGATAGAATTTGTAAACGTTCCAAAAAGGGCCAAAAAAAACGGATAAAAATCTGTTTTTATAATATGTACCAGTTCATGAGGGTTGCCTAATCGCACACATGACATTTTAGAAAGATGTGACCTTTTTAACCCTTTGAAACAGCCCCTATGACCCCAATTCAAGGCACTTCCGGTTGTCACAGGAAGCTGAAAATAAACACATATCCTCATTGGGGTAGGCTTTTACAGAATCCTGAGTTTCAAGTCTTTACGTTAAGAACTGACTGATTTACAGAGGGTTGAACTCAGTGTTTATACAAACTGCAGGTTGGGTATATCAAAACCACTTTTAGGGTAATTTAACCACTTCCGGTTGCTCTAGGAAGCTTAAACTCAACACAGGTAATCCTCATAGTGGCCTGATGGATTGTCATTGAAGACAGCTTGAGATGGCAATCATAACCCACATAGGCATCAGGTTGAATTTAGGGCAGCAGGCAATGTATTCCTATGGGGAGAGATGTCAATGTAAACTGTTAGAAGAAAACACCCTGTTTTCACTGTTAAGGGTTAATTCCACACTGTCAAGGTTAGGCTTGCACAGATCGGGAGGACCTTGGGAAGGTTCCTGTGATTGAATTGTGCTTCTAGCCTCAACGGTTCTGCCGCTGTCACCCAAAAGCACCTCACATTTAGGTCAGGCTTCGTTTTGGGCCTTGTGCTAAGACCTTTCTGGATGTCAATATCGTTCCCCAAAAACGTCAGAGACAGCTGCTCTTCACATATGTGGCTCTGTATATGGCCCCCAACCATAATCTGGAAATATATTAAATTCAGACTATACATGGATACATAGCACTACCTAGGTGGAACTTGTAAGTCCTCCAAAAAGAGCCAAAAAAACCGGATAAAAATCTGTTTTTATAATATGTACCGGTTCATGAGGGTTGCCTAATCACACACATGACATTTTAGAAAGATGTGACCTTTTTAACCCTTTGAAACAGCCCCTATGACCCCAATTCAAGGCACTTCCGGTTGTCACAGGAAGCTGAAAATAAACACATATCCTCATTGGGGTAGGCTTTTACAGAATCCTGAGTTTCAAGTCTTTACGTTAAGAACTGACTGATTTACAGAGGGTTGAACTCAGTGTTTATACAAACTGCAGGTTGGGTATATCAAAACCACTTTTAGGGTAATTTAACCACTTCCGGTTGCTCTAGGAAGCTTAAACTCAACACAGGTAATCCTCATAGTGGCCTGATGGATTGTCATTGAAGACAGCTTGAGATGGCAATCATAACCCACATAGGCATCAGGTTGAATTTAGGGCAGCAGGCAATGTATTCCTATGGGGAGAGATGTCAATGTAAACTGTTAGAAGAAAACACCCTGTTTTCACTGTTAAGGGTTAATTCCACACTGTCAAGGTTAGGCTTGCACAGATCGGGAGGACCTTGGGAAGGTTCCTGTGATTGAATTGTGCTTCTAGCCTCAACGGTTCTGCCGCTGTCACCCAAAAGCACCTCACATTTAGGTCAGGCTTCGTTTTGGGCCTTGTGCTAAGACCTTTCTGGATGTCAATATCGTTCCCCAAAAACGTCAGAGACAGCTGCTCTTCACATATGTGGCTCTGTATATGGCCCCCAACCATAATCTGGAAATATATTAAATTCAGACTATACATGGATACATAGCACTACCTAGGTGGAACTTGTAAGTCCTCCAAAAAGAGCCCAAAAAAACGGATAAAAATCTGTTTTTATAATATGTACCGGTTCATGAGGGTTGCCTAATCACACACATGACATTTTAGAAAGATGTGACCTTTTTAACCCTTTGAAACAGCCCCTATGACCCCAATTCAAGGCACTTGCGGTTGTCACAGGAAGCTGAAAATAAACACATATCCTCATTGGGGTAGGCTTTTACAGAATCCTGAGTTTCAAGTCTTTACGTTAAGAACTGACTGATTTACAGAGGGTTGAACTCAGTGTTTATACAAACTGCAGGTTGGGTATATCAAAACCACTTTTAGGGTAATTTAACCACTTCCGGTTGCTCTAGGAAGCTTAAACTCAACACAGGTAATCCTCATAGTGGCCTGATGGATTGTCATTGAAGACAGCTTGAGATGGCAATCATAACCCACATAGGCATCAGGTTGAATTTAGGGCAGCAGGCAATGTATTCCTATGGGGAGAGATGTCAATGTAAACTGTTAGAAGAAAACACCCTGTTTTCACTGTTAAGGGTTAATTCCACACTGTCAAGGTTAGGCTTGCACAGATCGGGAGGACCTTGGGAAGGTTCCTGTGATTGAATTGTGCTTCTAGCCTCAACGGTTCTGCCGCTGTCACCCAAAAGCACCTCACATTTAGGTCAGGCTTCGTTTTGGGCCTTGTGCTAAGACCTTTCTGGATGTCAATATCGTTCCCCAAAAACGTCAGAGACAGCTGCTCTTCACATATGTGGCTCTGTATATGGCCCCCAACCATAATCTGGAAATATATTAAATTCAGACTATACATGGATACATAGCACTACCTAGGTGGAACTTGTAAGTCCTCCAAAAAGAGCCAAAAAAAACGGATAAAAATCTGTTTTTATAATATGTACCGGTTCATGAGGGTTGCCTAATCACACACATGACATTTTAGAAAGATGTGACCTTTTTAACCCTTTGAAACAGCCCCTATGACCCCAATTCAAGGCACTTCCGGTTGTCACAGGAAGCTGAAAATAAACACATATCCTCAATGGGGTAGGCTTTTACAGAATCCTGAGTTTCAAGTCTTTACGTTAAGAACTGACTGATTTACAGAGGGTTGAACTCAGTGTTTATACAAACTGCAGGTTGGGTATATCAAAACCACTTTTAGGGTAATTTAACCACTTCCGGTTGCTCTAGGAAGCTTAAACTCAACACAGGTAATCCTCATAGTGGCCTGATGGATTGTCATTGAAGACAGCTTGAGATGGCAATCATAACCCACATAGGCATCAGGTTGAATTTAGGGCAGCAGGCAATGTATTCCTATGGGGAGAGATGTCAATGTAAACTGTTAGAAGAAAACACCCTGTTTTCACTGTTAAGGGTTAATTCCACACTGTCAAGGTTAGGCTTGCACAGATCGGGAGGACCTTGGGAAGGTTCCTGTGATTGAATTGTGCTTCTAGCCTCAACGGTTCTGCCGCTGTCACCCAAAAGCACCTCACATTTAGGTCAGGCTTCGTTTTGGGCCTTGTGCTAAGACCTTTCTGGATGTCAATATCGTTCCCCAAAAACGTCAGAGACAGCTGCTCTTCACATATGTGGCTCTGTATATGGCCCCCAACCATAATCTGGAAATATATTAAATTCAGACTATACATGGATACATAGCACTACCTAGGTGGAACTTGTAAGTCCTCCAAAAAGAGCCAAAAAAACCGGATAAAAATCTGTTTTTATAATATGTACCGGTTCATGAGGGTTGCCTAATCACACACATGACATTTTAGAAAGATGTGACCTTTTTAACCCTTTGAAACAGCCCCTATGACCCCAATTCAAGGCACTTCCGGTTGTCACAGGAAGCTGAAAATAAACACATATCCTCATTGGGGTAGGCTTTTACAGAATCCTGAGTTTCAAGTCTTTACGTTAAGAACTGACTGATTTACAGAGGGTTGAACTCAGTGTTTATACAAACTGCAGGTTGGGTATATCAAAACCACTTTTAGGGTAATTTAACCACTTCCGGTTGCTCTAGGAAGCTTAAACTCAACACAGGTAATCCTCATAGTGGCCTGATGGATTGTCATTGAAGACAGCTTGAGATGGCAATCATAACCCACATAGGCATCAGGTTGAATTTAGGGCAGCAGGCAATGTATTCCTATGGGGAGGGATGTCAATGTAAACTGTTAGAAGAAAACACCCTGTTTTCACTGTTAAGGGTTAATTCCACACTGTCAAGGTTAGGCTTGCACAGATCGGGAGGACCTTGGGAAGGTTCCTGTGATTGAATTGTGCTTCTAGCCTCAACGGTTCTGCCGCTGTCACCCAAAAGCACCTCACATTTAGGTCAGGCTTCGTTTTGGGCCTTGTGCTAAGACCTTTCTGGATGTCAATATCGTTCCCCAAAAACGTCAGAGACAGCTGCTCTTCACATATGTGGCTCTGTATATGGCCCCCAACCATAATCTGGAAATATATTAAATTCAGACTATACATGGATACATAGCACTACCTAGGTGGAACTTGTAAGTCCTCCAAAAAGAGCCAAAAAAAACGGATAAAAATCTGTTTTTATAATATGTACCGGTTCATGAGGGTTGCCTAATCACACACATGACATTTTAGAAAGATGTGACCTTTTTAACCCTTTGAAACAGCCCCTATGACCCCAATTCAAGGCACTTCCGGTTGTCACAGGAAGCTGAAAATAAACACATATCCTCATTGGGGTAGGCTTTTACAGAATCCTGAGTTTCAAGTCTTTACGTTAAGAACTGACTGATTTACAGCGTTCGCCACAATAACATCTGCTAACCATGTGTCTTTATATACGGTATGTTATACCATATATGGCATCTTGCCTATGCCGCTCGGTCATTACTCATCCATATATTTATATGTATATATTCTATTCCATCCCTTTACTTGATTTGTGTGTATTAGGTAGTTGTTCTGGAACGGTTGTTGTTGAATTGCTAGATTACTTGTTAGATATTACTACAATGTGTCCTAAAATGGTTACAAATACAAGACTGTGTGTGTGTGTGTGTGTGACAAGAACATTTGATTTGATTTGTTTTGATACGCTGCAGTATGGTATGTTACCACCAGGTGGCTTACAAAAATACCCCCTTCTTAGGACCCTGACAGTTTTGTGTGATTTTCAAACCAGGCATATTAGCATGCTATTTGCAGGCTATTCCAATGGTTTCCCTAGTTGAGACCATGGTTTTGGACCTAACTTGGTCAAAGGTCCTAATATGGAAGGTGTTTATATAAGTTGAGGTCCTAATACGATCTCAAAAACGAGAACACACACACACACACACACACACACTCCACACACACACACACTCCACACACACACACACACACACACACACACACACACACACACACACACACACACACACACACACACACACACACACACACACACACACACACGGAGGGAATGTTGCGTTTGTTTAATATTGTTTTAGGACTATGAAAATGGACAAAAGGACTAGCCTATGGATTATCACAACAACAAAAATAAATGTGAACATGGGAGAGGAGAAATGACTAGAGACAGTGTTATTTAACTCACTGACCATGACCCATGAGTTCTTCTTACCTTTGTTCAGTAGAAAAGTCTCCCTCTCTAAAGAATATAGGTTGAAACATAGACTGGTCACTCTTCATGGACACACAGCTGGGTACAGGGGAGGCTGGTCTCTCCTGCTTGATTGGTCTTCAACACAACAGAGACAAACATTACATCTCTCATCTACTCTGAGCTCAGATGGGGAAACAGAAGAAGTTTCATTCCAAAAAGCTATATATCCATTTTCAGAAATGTTCGTAAATTAGCTTTTATTGTTTATTAAAGAAGTTATGTTTATGCTAAATTATGTTTATATTTTTTTGCTAAATGAGATGGCACGTGGGTACCTGCTTCTATAAACCAATGAGGAGATGGCACGTGGGTACCTGCTGCTATAAACCAATGAGGAGATGGCATGTGGGTACCTGCTTCTATTAACCAATGAGGAGATGGCATGTGGGTACCTGCTGCTATAAACCAATGAGGAGATGGCACGTGGGTACCTGCTGCTATAAACCAGCGCGAACTGCGTCACAAATAGAACTGACTTCTAGACGCTCGTTGTTAGCGTGCGCGAGCAGTGTGTCATTTTTAACAACGAAATTAATTTAGCGACACGAGCGTTGTAGTCAGCCTGTCAGCCCCGCTAAAAGGCTGGTGTCGTTACTCTGCCTTCTCCGGGGGCATGTTGAGGTAAATTTACTAGCCGGGAGGGTTGATTTATGTAATTTATTGGTGGACTGGAAAACGCACTCTTGTCTTTTCTATTCCGAGGTTGTTTACTCGCAATATCAGATATTAAGATGTTTTTTTATAATGAATGTTTACTGAGGTTGAGGCTCTGACTAGTGATTATTTACCCGGTGTTCAATACCTGCTATTGAGGCGCCCTGAAAATAATATTCAAAAGATTGGTCCTTGGACACAGAGGGGTTAAACACTAAAGTTACCGTCCATCTAGGGAAGAGAGGAGAACCGGACAGAGGTAGCCAGCATCCGTCAACGAGAGAATTATGTATTGTTAGCTAAGTTAACTAGGATGCTGCTGGTATAGTAGCTAGCTAGCTTACCTAGCTGTACCGACTAGCTTGGCTAGCTAGCTGGTCGTTCTGTACCTCGTCTCGATGAAAATGACGAATCCAGTGAACCACAAAATGAAACAAGGATAGAGAGTGAAAAGGATCTGGCTACACTCATACTGTCCCTGACAGTAAAGAAAAAAGCAAATTGAACAAGAAACTTCGGTGTCTCAACACTGTAGTGAACTCCGTCGTTATTCCCCAAGATCACCTCAGACAACTCTGCGCGTAACCGGACAATATGCTTGGCGCCACACCGAACGTGGACGCGGACAGTTCTGTACGGGGACATAAGCAGTGCAACACAATCAACTAAACCTAGTCTTTGCAGTGGGTTACATTAGTAATATTCATTTTTTATTATTATGTTAAACAAACATTCTATGTTTTTTTATAACAATGTTTTGAGATCTGGGCCCATATCGCCAATGTGTCTCAGAGTAGAAAATTGGTCGTATAAGTGCTGAGAATAAAGACATTTTACACTTATGGGTATAAATTAAAGCTATGCATGAAGTCTCTAGTCCCACCTAGTCGGCAGATATTTAGGACACCTGGTGAGCTGTCCTAAGTAGTTAAGAGTTAACAGCAGGTGTCTTGATAATACTATAGAATAATGCAGTGAGTCAGTGGTTCCTGAGCCACATGTAATTGCTTTGTAGTAGTTAAAAATAATGTTTTATATTTCTATATGATCAATCTATAAATAATATAGACCTACATGCAACAGTGTGTGTTGTGCTTTTGGCAATGATTTATGTATAATTATGTATAACAAGCGATACCATGTATGTCTGCATAGCACTTTGTCTTCATTTTGGCAGATGAACTCATGCTTATTTCTGAAGATTAACTCAGGTTTTCACCCAGTGGCTAAGGAATTGGAGCTGTGGCAGGAGTTGGACCTGTGGCCGAAAGGTGGCTGGTTTGAATCCCGGGCTGGGCGCTGGAAAAAACAGGAGGAATTGATCTGACCACTGGAGGGCTGCTGGGTTCACATCCTCAAAACATTAACCTTTTGTTGATCAGAACTCTAGAGGTTCATCTTCACTGAACCCAAAAATATATATCACTTTTAGTGGTTCCATATATTAAGGAAGTGATAGAAGCCTTTTTGGGTTCTATAAGGAACCTTCTTTTCTAGGAGTGTAAAATAAACACGTTTATCTTTTGATGATTTAATTATCTACATCATGTTACTTCAAGTTGTCCCTTTGGAGCGCAACATCACATTGTTAAAAAATAATCCTAAATTGGGCGTGGCTATAAATTGGGCAATTGAAGGCATCTAGGGTGTAATATGTGTTAGATGAATATGAACATTGTACGCAACGTTGTAGGAAACATTATTGGCAAGGGACTTGATGCCATCAGAATTGGTCAAAAAAAATATGCATTCCATTATATTAGGCAATAATTCAATCGAATAAAATCTAATTGTATTAGTCACATGCGCCGAATACAACAGGTGTAGACCTTACAGTGAAATGCTTACTTACGAGCCCATAAAACAATGCAGGTAAATAAAAAATACGATTAAGAATAAGAAATAAAAGGAACAAATAATTAAAGAGCAGCAGTAAAATAACAATAGTGAGACTATATCCAGGCGGGTACCGGTACAGAGTAAATGTGGAGGCTATATACTGATGGGTACCGGTACAGAGTCAATGTGGAGACTACATACAGGTGGGTACCGGTACAGAGTCAATGTGGAGACTATATACAGGTGGGTACCGGTACAGAGTCAATGTGGAGACTACATACAGGCGGGTACCGGTACAGAGTCAATGTGTGGGGGCACCGGTTAGTTGAGGTAATATGTACATGTAGGTACAGTTATTAAAGTGATTAGATGATAACAGAGAGTAGCAGTGGTGTAAAATGGGGGGGGGCAATGCAAATAGTCTGGGTAGGCATTTGATTAGATGTTCAGTCAGGAGTCTTATGGCTTGGGGGTAGAAGCTGTTTAGAAGCCTCTTGGACCTAGACTTGGCACTCCGGTACCATTTTCCGTGCAATAGCAGAGAGAACAGTCTATGACTAGGGTGGCTGGAGTCTTTGACAATTTTTAGGGCCTTCCTCTGACACCGCCTGGTATAGAGGTCCTGGATGGCAGGAAGCTTGTCCCCAGTGATGTACTGGACTGTACACATTACCCTCTCTAGTGCCTTGCGGTCGGAGGCCAAGCAGTTTCCATACCAGGCAGGGATGCAACCAGCCAGGATGCTCTCGATGGTGCAGCTGTAGAACCTTTTGAGGATCTGAGGACCCATGCCAAATCTTTTCAGTCTCCTGAGGGGGAATAGGTTTTGTCGTTCCCTCTTCCCAACTGTCTTGGTGTGTTTGGACCATGTTAGTTTGTTGGTGATGTGGATGCCAAGGAACTTGAAGCTCTCAACCTGCTCCACTTCAGCCCCGTCGATGAGAATGGGGGAGTGCTCGGTCCTCTTTTTCCTGTAGTCCACAATGATCTCCTTAGTCTTTATGTTGAGGGTTAGGTTGTTATCCTGGCACCACCCGGCCAGGTCTCTGACCTCCTCCCTATAGGCTGTCTCGTCGTTGTCGGTGATCAGGCCTACCACTGTTGTGTCATTGTCAAACTTAATGATGGTGTTGGAGTCGTGCCTGGCCGTGCAGTCATGAGTGAACAGGGAGTACAGAAGGGGACTGAGCACGCACCCCTGAGGGTCCCCTGTGTTGAGGATCAGCGTGGCAGATGTGTTGTTACCTACCCTCACCACCTGGGGGCGGCCTGTCAGAAAGTCCAGGATCCAGTTGCAGAGGGAGGTGTTTAGTCCCAGGATCCTTAGCTTAGTGATGAGCTTTGAGGGCACTATGTTGTTGAATGCTGATCTGTAGTCAGTGAATAGCATTCTCACATAGGTGTTCCTTTAGTCCAGGTGGGAAAGGGCAGTGTGGAGTGCAATAGAGATTGCATCTGTAGATCTTTTAGGGCGGTGTGCAAATTGGAGTGGATCTTGCGTTTCTGGGATAATGGTGTTGATGTGAGCCACATTTTATGTTCAATCAATCAATTGATTTATCTTTTGCTACTTGTAGGCTACTGTCTGTAATTTGTCTCAATATATTTTATGATGTGTAGCCTAACGTGATTTAGTGCATTTTTATTGGGTAAGCATTAGAATAAGGCGCCTCAATATTTGCAGCCATAGGTGGTAATATTCCTCGAGGTGCTGATCCGTCATCAGTATTGTGAAATAATTATAATGTTAATCCTTTGTCAAATATCTATATAATGGATAATATTTCAACCGGACAACAGCGTATTCAATAGAATTGAAAAAGAACGGAGAGTGCGCACAAGGTCATGTGCGTAAACCTCCAGTGAAAATGTTCCTAAAACTAATTATTTTTTAATGTTTTTTCAAAAAACAAGCCTGAAACCATGTATAAAGGCTGTTGACATCTAGTGGAAGCCATAGGAACTGCAATCTGGGAGCTAAATCCCACTATTTTCAATAACAAGTCAATGGAAAACATTGACACATCAAAAAATCCCATTTCCTGGATGGATTTTCCTCGGGTTTTCACCTGCCATATCAGTTCCGTTATACTCACAGACATTATTTTAACAGTTTTATCTACCAATTATATGCATTTCCTAGCTTCTGGGCCTGAGTAACAGGCAGTTCACTTTGGGCACGCCAGACTCTCCAAAATTCAGGATACTTCCCCCTAGCCTTATGAAGTTAATAACTTCTTAAGGCTAGGTGGGACGCTAGCAAACCACCTCGACAACATCCGGTGAAATTGCAGAGCGCCAAATTCAAAACACAAAATTCTTAATATTAAACATTCATGAAAATACAAGTGTCATACATGATTTTTTAGCTTACATTTACATTTTACATTTTAGTCATTTAGCAGACGCTCTTATCCAGAGCGACTTACAGTAGAGTGCATACATTTTATTACATTTTTACATACTGAGACAAGGATATCCCTACCGGCCAAACCCTCCCTACCGGCCAAACCCTCCCTAACCCGGACGACGCTATGCCAATTGTGCGTCGCCCCACGGATCTCCCGGTTGCGGCCGGCTGCGACAGAGCCTGGGCGCGAACCCAGCCCAGCCTGGGCGCGAACCCAGAGACTCTGGTGGCGCAGCTAGCACTGCGATGCAGTGCCCTAGACCACTGCGCCACCCGGGAGCTTAGAATCTTGGTAATCGAACCGCTTTGTGCGATTTACAATAGGCTTTATGGTGAAAGCATTTGATCGTCTGAGGACAGCGCCTCACCAACTTTCTGCATTAGCATAAATGTATAACCTGCACAAGTGTCATAAAACTCAAAAATAGTGATAAGATAAATGACTTACCTTTGAAGATCTTCCTCTGTTGGCAATCCAAGGGGTCCCAGGAACACAATAAATGGTTGTTTTGTTCGATAAAGTCCCTCTCTAAATCCCCAAAACTCTGTTTTGTTGGCTTGTTCTGTTCAGTAATCCACTGGCTCAATGGCGTTCAAAACATGCAGACCAATACATCCTAATAGTACCGGTAAAGTTCATCAAAACATGCAGACCAATACATCCTAATAGTACCGGTAAAGTTCATCAAAACATGCAGACCAATACATCCTAATAGTAGCGGTAAAGTTCATCAAAACATGTAGACCAATACATCCTAATAGTACCGGTAAAGTTCATCAAAACATGTAGACCAATACATCCTAATAGTACCGGTAAAGTTCGTCGAATCATAAAGACCAATACATCCTAATAGTACCGGTAAAGTTCGTCAACATGCAGACCAATACATCCTAATAGAACCGGTAAAGTTCGTCAACATGCAGACCAATACATCCTAATAGTACCGGTAAAGTTCGTCAAAACATGCAGACCAATACATCCTAATAGTACCGGTAAAGTTCGTCGAAACATGCAGACCAATACATCCTAATAGTACCGGTAAAGTTCATCAAAACATGCAGACCAATACATCCTAATAGTACCGGTAAAGTTCGTCAAAACATGCAGACCAATACATCCTAATAGTACCGGTAAAGTTCGTCAAAACATGCAGACCAATACATCCTAATAGTACCGGTAAAGTTCGTCGAAACAAGTCAAACGATGTTTCTAATTAAGGAAAGATTTGAATGGAGAAAACTGATCTGAGAGCAGCGCTCCCTTTCTTTCCATCCTATCAGTACTGATACATGATCCACCGGACGTGATACCTTGTAGTGCTGCTGATCCAGTTTCTACTGGTCTGACTGAGGATATGAACTCTGACCTGTTCACCAGACGTGATACCTTGTCCTTGTACCTTGTAAATAAAAAAATGGAAACAGTAACAGAATAAAATAACAATAATGAGGCTATAAGGAGTACCAGTACTGTGTCAATGTGCAGGGGTACCAGGTAGTTGAGGTAATAATGAGACTATAAGGAGTACCAGTACTGAGTCAATGTGCAGGGGTACCAGGTAGTTGAGGTAATAATGAGACTATAAGGAGTACCAGTACTGAGTCAATGTGCAAGGGTACCAGGTAGTTTAGGTAATAATGAGACTATAAGGAGTACCAGTACTGAGTCAATGTGCAGGGGTACCAGGTAGTTTAGGTAATAATGAGACTATAAGGAGTACCAGTACTGAGTCAATGTGCAGGTGTACCAGGTAGTTTAGGTAATAATGAGTTTATAAGGAGTACCAGTACTGAGTCAATGTGCAGGGGTACCAGGTAGTTTAGGTAATAATGAGACTATAAGGAGTACCAGTACTGAGTCAATGTGCAGGGGTACCAGGTAGTTGAGGTAATAATGAGACTATAAGGAGTACCAGTACTGAGTCAATGTGCAGGGGTACCAGGTAGTTTAGGTAATAATGAGTTTATAAGGAGTACCAGTACTGAGTCAATGTGCAGGGGTACCAGGTAGTTGAGGTAATAATGAGACTATAAGGAGTACCAGTACTGAGTCAATGTGCAGGGGTACCAGGTAGTTGAGGTAATAATGAGACTATAAGGAGTACCAGTACTGAGTCAATGTGCAGGGGTACCAGGTAGTTGAGGTAATAATGAGACTATAAGGAGTACCAGTACTGAGTCAATGTGCAGGGGTACCAGGTAGTTGAGGTAATAATGAGACTATAAGGATTACCAGTACTGAGTCAATGTGCAGGGTACCAGGTAGTTTAGCTAATTGAGGTAATATGTATATGTTGGTAGGGGTAAAACTGACTAGGCTATCAGGATAGATATTATATCTCTTCATCCAGGGAGTGCACACACACACACACACACACACATACACAGAGGGAATGTTGTGTTTCTTTAATATTGTTTTAGGACTATGAAAATGGACAAAATAATTAGCTTATGGATTATGAAAACAACAAAATAAATGGTAAAATGGGAGAGGAGAAATGACTAAAGACAGTGTTGTTTAACTCACTGACCATGACCCATGAGTTCTTCTTACCTTTGTTCAGTAGAAAAGTCTCCCTCTCTAAACACTATAGGAGGATCCATAGACCAATCACTCTTCATGGACACACAGCTGGGTCCAGGGGAGGCTGGTCTCTCCTGCTTAGTTGGACTTCAACACAACAGAGACAAACATTACATCTCTCACATACAGTGATTTGTTTAAAATCTGTCACTTGATGGTTTCATTTCAGAGAGACATAAATCATGTTTTTTTTGCAAAATGCTATATATCTGCCTCACTCTAAAATGTGACCGACCAGCTCAATTTGGTAATTAAGTAAACTAAATATAACTAAATAAACAAAATGTATGGTGTTTTTGGTTTATGTCAATTTATTTGTTTGTTATGCTATAAGTGGTTATTTTATGGTTGTAAGTGGTAAAATTCTCTAGAAGATTGTATATTTTGCAAATCTGAGTGATTACTACTTTAGTAAGGAATTATGCATTATTCAGTACCACTTCAGTTACTACATAATTCCAATAGATGGCAGCATAAGACCACAAATGACATTTCATAAGATTAGTTTAGTTTTCTCCCTGGATACACCACCACTCCCCCTCACAGAAAAACTCCTGTGTTCGCTTCTTTTTGTCCCTTTCCACACTGCTAACGCAAGAGGAAGGCCTGAAATATTTAACAGATTACTGTGAAGTAATATTATAATGATTCATGTTTATTATTACCTGTTTTTATCTGAAAGCGAAGGGCATGTTGAGGTAAATGTACTAACCGGGAGGGTTGAATTATGTAATTTATTGGTGGGCTGGAAGACGCACTCTTGTCTTTTATATTCCGAGGTTGTTTACTCACAATATCAGATATTAAGATGTTTTATAATGAATGTATACTGAGGTTGAGGTTCTGACTAGGGATTATTTACCCGGGGTTCAATACCTGCTATAATCACTATATTTTTGCTCTCCCAAAAGCAACACAGCTCTAATACCAGATATATAGCTAACTAAAGTAGTGCTCTAATACCAGATATATAGCTAACTAAAGTAATGCTCTAATACCAGATATATAGCTAACTAAAGTAATGCTCTAATACCAGATATATAGCTAACTAAAGTAATGCTCTAATACCAGATATATAGCTAACTAAAGTAATGCTCTAATACCAGATATATAGCTAACTAAAGTAGTGCTCTAATACCAGATATATAGCTAACTAAAGTAATGCTCTAATACCAGATATATAGCTAACTAAAGTAATGCTCTAATACCAGATATATAGCTAACTAAAGTAATGCTCTAATACCAGATATATAGCTAACTAAAGTAATGCTCTAATACCAGATATATAGCTAACTAAAGTAATGCTCTAATACCAGATATATAGCTAACTAAAGTAATGCTCTAATACCAGATATATAGCTAACTAAAGTAATGCTCTAATACCAGATATATAGCTAACTAAAGTAATGCTCTAATACCAGATATATAGCTAACTAAAGTAATGCTCTAATACCAGATATATAGCTAACTAAAGTAATGCTCTAATACCAGATATATAGCTAACTAAAGTAATGCTCTAATACCAGATATATACCTAACTAAAGTAATGCTCTAATACCAGATATATAGCTAACTAAAGTAATGCTCTAATACCAGATATATAGCCAACTAAAGTAATGCCCTAATACCAGATATATAGCTAACTAAAGTAATGCTCTAATACCAGATATATAGCTAACTAAAGTAATGCCCTAATACTAGATATATAGCTAACTAAAGTAATGCTCTAATACCAGATATATAGCTAACTAAAGTAATGCTCTAATACCAGATATATAGCTAACTAAAGTAGTGCTCTAATACCAGATATATAGCTAACTAAAGTAATGCTCTAATACCAGATATATAGCTAACTAAAGTAATGCTCTAATACCAGATATATAGCTAACTAAAGTAATGCTCTAATACCAGATATATAGCTAACTAAAGTAATGCTCTAATACCAGATATATAGCTAACTAAAGTAATGCTCTAATACCAGATATATAGCTAACTAAAGTAATGCTCTAATGCCAGATATATAGCTAACTAAAGTAATGCTCTAATACCAGATATATAGCTAACTAAAGTAATGCTCTAATACCAGATATATAGCTAACTAAAGTAGTGCTCTAATACCAGATATATAGCTAACTAAAATAATGCCCCAATACGAGATATATAGCTAACTAAAGTAATGAGTGGCCATTTTAGAAATTCATGGGACATATAGTCTGTGGTTTCATGCTATTTTATGTCAATCATATTGCTGCTTGTAGCCTATAACTGATGCTTCATGGTCTTATGCCTCCATCTATTGGAAATATTTAGCAATTAAAAGGTATACATTCACGTACAGACATTGGGGAGGGAGCTGAGAATAAAGTGTATTTTTCCTTAGATCTCAAACCTGCCCCACCTATCCCATTCCAGTTGCTGCACTTTCAAATAGAGGTTTCTAGGTCACCCTGTTCAAACCACATTTGAAAAATAAAACTAATGTGTCTTGTTTATCAAGTGTTCTGCCTTGCAATAATAAATATTATAAAATAACAAAACAATAAAAGCAAAATGCTTAGACAGGTTTTGATTAACAAAATAATCAAAATGGTATTTAGTACTATAATTCTATTTACTAACATAATATTATTACTAAAACAGTTTCTAAAAGTGTTCTAGGCTACCCTACACTAGAATTAGGGTTAAGGACAAAATAGGTATTATGAAGGGTTAGAGTTTCTGTATAGCACTTTGTGACATCTGCTGATGTAAAAGGGACTTTATAAATACATTTGATTGATTGTCTGGTTTAGGGTTTTTAAGGCAAAAAATCAGTATGTGTTTATAGCTCTCTTGCTCCTCCCTGTGGCCTTCTGTGGGTACTACATAACTAATTCACAACACTTGCTAGGCTCATAAGGTAGCAACTGCGTCAGATCTACAAATCAATGAGCTAGACCTGTCCATTTGGTTTGTAACTCAGTGAACCTGCGCAGCATCAATTCAATGCCTACGAATGAAGATTTCGATGCATATCAAATTACCCAGCAGCCATTTAGAAACAAGATGTCGTAAAAAAATTAATCATCTTATTTCAAAAATGTATTGTGGCTGTTTAAATCGGCCACATCTTGAAAAAGAGGACAGTAATAATAGTAATAATAATTTAATAAAGATATACCCATCTAAAATCTATTAACTGATCATCTGAGAACAGTAATATTGAAGCAACCATTTCTGATGAAAAAACGAATGTGATGCATTTTGGAAATAAACTGTTAATAATTATTTTAAAAATTGTCATCTCACCTCTTAGCTTTGGTGTCATGTTCCCCAGAGAGTCTCATTTTAGAGGCAGGGCCCCCCTCCTCTCTCTCCCCAGAAAGACTCATTTTAGAGGCAGGGCCCCCCTCCTCTCTCTCCCCAGAAAGACTCATTTTAGAGGCAGGACCCCCCTCCTCTCTCTCCCCAGAGAGACTCATTTTAGAGGCAGGTCCCCCCTCCTCTCTCTCCCCAGAGAGACTCATTTTAGAGGCAGGTCCCCCCTCCTCTCTCTCCCCAGAGAGACTCATTTTAGAGCACTGACCCCTAAACAGAGATCCAACATGTTGGTTGTGGTTAACACAGTGACAACTAAACAGAAATCCAGCATGTTGGTTGTGGTTAACACAGTGACAACTAAACAGAGATCCAACATGTTGCTTGTGGTTAACACAGTGACAACTAAACAGAGATCCAACATGTTGGTTGTGGTTAACACAGTGACAACTAAACAGAGATCCAGCATGTTGCTTGTGGTTAATACAGTGACAACTAAACAGAGATCCAACATGTTGGTTGTGGTTAACACAGTGACAACTAAACAGAGATCCAGCATGTTGCTTGTGGTTAATACAGTGACAACTAAACAGAGATCCAACATGTTGCTTGTGGTTAATACAGTGATTCTTTAAAGTCAATTGTTATCATTTATTAATGATCTCTTATGAAACATTTACTAACAGACATATGGAAACAGTCAGATGATTTAATTCAATCACATGAATATGTAGCTGTAAAATGACATCTCCATGGTAACTATGAATAACAATAATAAGTCACTGTTTGTTAAGGTAGTTATAGACAGTACAACAACAATAATAATAATAATAATAATAATAATAAGTCACTGTTTGTTAAGGTAGTTATAGACAGTACAGCAACAATAATAATAATAATAATAATAATAATAAGTCACTGTTTGTTAAGGTAGTTATAGACAGTACAACAACAATAATAATAATAATAATAATAAGTCACTGTTTGTTAAGGTAGTTATAGACAGTACAGCAACAACAATAATAATAATAATAATAATAATAATAATGATAATAATAAGTCACTGTTTGTTAAGGTAGTTATAGACAGTACAGCAACAATAATAATAATAATAATAATAATAAGTCACTGTTTGTTAAGGTAGTTATAGACAGTACAGCAACAATAATAATAATAATAATAATAATAATAATAAGTCACTGTTTGTTAATGTAGTTATAGACAGTACAGCAACAACAATAATAATAATAATAATAATAATAATTATAATAATAAGTCACTGTTTGTTAAGGTAGTTATAGACAGTACAGCAACAATAATAATAATAATAATAATAATAATAAGTCACTGTTTGTTAAGGTAGTTATAGACAGTACAACAACAATAATAATAATAATAATAATAATAATAATAATAATAATAAGTCACTGTTTGTTAAGGTAGTTATAGACAGTACAGCAACAATAATAATAATAATAATAAGTCACTGTTTGTTAAGGTAGTTATAGACAGTACAGCAACAACAATAATAATAAAAATAATAATAATAATAATAATAATAATAAGTCACTGTTTGTTAAGGTAGTTCTAGACAGTACAGCAACAATAATAATAATAATAATAAGTCACTGTTTGTTAAGGTAGTTATAGACAGTACAGCAACAACAATAATAATAAAAATAATAATAATAATAATAATAATAATAAGTCACTGTTTGTTAAGGTAGTTCTAGACAGTACAGCAACACAAGGCCATGTCTCACACTTATTTGTGTGAATTAACAGTAGGCTATTTATTGTCTTTCAATCTGTTGTTTTCTAAATGTATCTGAGAATATAGACAGAAGGGCTAAAACGGACATGATTGATCTGAGGGGGAAATCTTTGATCCATTTAGAAAGTGTATTTGCAACAGGTAAGAGATGTTATATTATGTAAAGTAGGCTATGTTATAATGTATAATAGTGGGTTGTTAGCGATATGTAGATGTTATATTATGTAAAGTAGACTAGGTTATAATGTATAGTAGTGGGTTGTTAGTGATATGTAGATGTTATATTATGTAAAGTAGACTAGGTTATAATGTATAATAGTGGGTTGTTAGCGATATGTAGATGTTATATTATGTAAAGTAGACTAGGTTATAATGTATAGTAGTGGGTTGTTAGTGATATGTAGATGTTATATTATGTAAAGTAGACTAGGTTATAATGTATAGTAGTGGGTTGTTAGTGATATGTAGATGTTATATTATGTAAAGTAGACTAGGTTATAATGTATAGTAGTGGGTTGTTAGTGATATGTAGATGTTACATTATGTAAAGTAGACTAGGTTATGATGTATAGTAGCAGTTTGTTAGTAATATGCAGATTGAGGGTCTATACCTCAGCTATAACCTACATATAATAGATGACCAGTCTAAACATGTTCAGATCAGTTGACATAATGTTATAGTCCTACCAGTAGCAGGACAGAGAATGTACTGTATATAACCTACATATCATAGATGACCAGCCTAAACCTGTTCAGATCAGTTCACAGAGACCATCAGGTTTGTCAACAACAGTGATCATAGCTCCAACCTACTCTGACTATTGAATGTCTGACATCGACCTAACCTGATAATAGTTTGTAGGTAGCCTAGACCTACAGTACGAGAGTCTGCCTGTCTTTCCTACATACCAACACATTTATTCAATGTTACTGAGAAATATGTGTCACAGTTTCAACAGCCATTTTGTAACTGCGTAGGCTACAAACATACTTTTAATTTCATATGAGGAAATCACATAACTTACAGTCACTGGTGCAGCCGCCTGTTTTCTGGCAGATGAAGTAGCTTTCATAGACAACTCATTCAACCAGCCTAAACAACAGTAAATAAAAGATGTCAAACGGTCAAAAGTGAATCCTGATAGAGTCATATACATTAGAGAGAGGTATATATATCCTGATAGAGCCATATACATTAGAGAGAGGTATATATATCCTGATATAGTCATATACATTAGAGAGAGGTATATATATCCTGATAGAGCCATATACATTAGAGAGGTATATGTATCCTGATATAGCCATATACATTAGAGAGAGTAATATATATCCTGATATAGTCATATACATTAGAGAGAGGTATATATATCCTGATATAGCCATATACATTAGAGAGAGGTATATATATCCTGATATAGTCATATACATTAGAGAGAGGTATATATATCCTGATATAGTCATATACATTAGAGAGGTATATATATCCTGATATAGCCATATACATTAGAGAGAGGTATATATATCCTGATAGAGCCATGTACATTAGAGAGAGGTATATATATATCCTGATAGAGTCATATACATTATTGAGAGGTATATTGCTACAGATGTTGGATCTTAATATGTGCCATTGTGCTACAACTGGAAAATAGTCCTGCAGGAACAGGACGTTTGAATTATTACGTGGATTGTAATAATGAACCCTTTTAAAATGGAAAAGTTAAATTTATCATCTTCAGAAACCTTTTTTAAAGCTTAAATACACTCAAATACACTACACATTTTAGTTTTCCTGCAGCAGGGTGATCATATTTTTCTTTCCCCATGCTGTGTCCCTCACCAACTGGCCACCTGGCCCATAGAGACTAAAGGACTATGCTGTGTCCCTCACCAACTGGCCACCTGGCCCATAGAGACTAAAGGACTATGCTGTGGCCCTCACCAACTGGCCACCTGGTCCATAGAGACTAAAGGACTATGCTGTGGCCCTCACCAACTGGCCATCTGGCCCATAGAGACTAAAGGACTAGGCTGTGGCCCTCACCAACTGGCCATCTGGCCCATAGAGACTAAAGGACTATGCTGTGGCCCTCACCAACTGGCCATCTGGCCCATAGAGACTAAAGGACTATGCTGTGGCCCTCACCAACTGGCCATCTGGTCCATAGAGACTAAAGGACTATGCTGTGTCCCTCACCAACTGGCCACCTGGCCCATAGAGACTAAAGGACTATGCTGTGGCCCTCACCAACTGGCCACCTGGTCCATAGAGACTAAAGGACTATGCTGTGGCCCTCACCAACTGGCCATCTGGCCCATAGAGACTAAAGGACTAGGCTGTGGCCCTCACCAACTGGCTATCTGGCCCATAGAGACTAAAGGACTATGCTGTGGCCCTCACCATCTGGCCATCTGGCCCATAGAGACTAAAGGACTATGCTGTGTCCCTCACCAACTGGCCACCTGGCCCATAGAGACTAAAGGACTATGCTGTGGCCCTCACCAACTGGCTATCTGGCCCATAGAGACTAGAGGACTATGCTGTGACCCTCACCAACTGGCCACCTGGCCCATAGAGACTAAAGGACCTTGCTGTGGCCCTCACCAACTGGCCCATAGAGACTAGAGGACTATGCTGTGTCCCTCACCAACTGGCCATCTGGTCCATAGAGACTAAAGGACTATGCTGTGTCCCTCACCAACTGGCCACCTGGTCCATAGAGACTAAAGGACTATGCTGTGGCCCTCACCAACTGGCCATCTGGCCCATAGAGGCTAAAGGACTATGCTGTGGCCCTCACCAACTGGCCACCTGGTCCATAGAGACTAAAGGACTATGCTGTGGCCCTCACCATCTGGCCACCTGGCCCATAGAGACTAAAGGACTATGCTGTGGCCATCACCAACTGGCCATCTGGTCCATAGAGACTAAAGGACTATGCTGTGGCCCTCACCATCTGGCCACCTGGCCCATAGAGACTAAAGGACTATGCTGTGGCCCTCACCAACTGGCCATCTGGCCCATGGAGACTAAAGGACTATGCTGTGGCCCTCACCAACTGGCCTTCTGGTCCATAGAGACTAAATGACTATGCTGTGGCCCTCACCAACTGGCCACCTGGTCCATAGAGACTAAAGGACTATGCTGTGGCCCTCACCAACTGGCCACCTGGTCCATAGAGACTAAAGGACTATGCTGTGGCCCTCACCAACTGGCCACCTGGTCCATAGAGACTAAAGGACTATGCTGTGGCCCTCACCAACTGGCCATCTGGCCCATAGAGACTAAAGGACTATGCTGTGGCCCTCACCAACTGGCCACCTGGTCCATAGAGACTAAAGGACTATGCTGTGGCCCTCACCAACTGGCCATCTGGCCCATAGAGACTAAAGGACTATGCTGTGGCCCTCACCAACTGGCCACCTGGTCCATAGAGACTAAAGGACTATGCTGTGGCCCTCACCAACTGGCCATCTGGCCCATAGAGACTAAAGGACTATGCTGTGGCCCTCACCAACTGGCCATCTGGTCCATAGAGACTAAAGGACTATGCTGTGGCCCTCACCAACTGGCCACCTGGTCCATAGAGACTAAAGGACTATGCTGTGGCCCTCACCAACTGGCCATCTGGCCCATAGAGACTAAAGGACTATGCTGTGGCCCTCACCAACTGGCCACCTGGTCCATAGAGACTAAAGGACTATGCTGTGGCCCTCACCAACTGGCCATCTGGCCCATAGAGACTAAAGGACTATGCTGTGGCCCTCACCAACTGGCCATCTGGTCCATAGAGACTAAAGGACTATGCTGTGGCCCTCACCAACTGGCCATCTGGTCCATAGAGACTAAAGGACTATGCTGTGGCCCTCACCAACTGGCCATCTGGCCCATAGAGACTAAAGGACTATGCTGTGGCCCTCACCAACTGGCCACCTGGCCCATAGAGACTAAAGGACTATGCTGTGGCCCTCACCAACTGGCCACCTGGCCCATAGAGACTAAAGGACTATGCTGTGGCCCTCACCAACTGGCCATCTGGCCCATAGAGACTAAAGGACTATGCTGTGGCTCTCACCAACTGGCCACCTGGCCCATAGAGACTAAAGGAATATGCTGTGGCCCTCACCAACTGGCCACCTGGCCCATAGAGACTAAAGGACTATGCTGTGGCCCTCACCAACTGGCCATCTGGCCCATAGAGACTAAAGGAATATGCTGTGGCTCTCACCAACTGGCCACCTGGCCCATAGAGACTAAAGGAATATGCTGTGGCCCTCACCAACTGGCCATCTGGCCCATAGAGACTAAAGGACTATGCTGTGGCTCTCACCAACTGGCCACCTGGCCCATAGAGACTAAGGGACTATGCTGTGGCCCTCACCATCTGGCCATCTGGCCCATAGAGACTAAAGGACTATCCACTCTAACCTGTGAGGGAAAAAGTATGTATTCACCTTATTTGTTGGATATGTAACAGTTATTTGCTTAACGAACAGTAAGATATTTCTGTCCTGCTAATGCTGTATTTTATGGTCTCCACTCTGCACCCTGCAGCTAGTCTGGTGTTGAGGACATGGGTTCTATAGCTGACAATTGACTTGTGTTGGTGATTAAAAGCTAGCATTCTATAGACAAGATGTGGTGTGACTCGAGATAGAGACAAGACGAGATAGAGAGAGCCTGGAAGAGCTAAGAACAATGTGTCAATACGTCAACTGTATAGCCACTGTACTGTATATCAACTGTACTGTATATCCACTGTATATTCTTTTTACTGTATATCAACTGTATATCCACTGTACTGTATATCAACTGTATATCCACTGTACTGTATAGCCACTGTATATAAACTGTATATCCACTGTACTGTATATCAACTGTATATCCACTGTACTATATATCAACTGTATAGCCACTGTACTATATATCAACTGTATAGCCACTGTACTATATATCAACTGTATAGCCACTGTACTGTATATGTGTATATCCACTGTACTGTATATCAACTGTATATCCACTGTACTGTATATCAACTGTATAGCCACTGTACTATATATCAACTGTATAGCCACTGTACTATATATCAACTGTATAGCCACTGTACTGTATATGTGTATATCCACTGTACTGTATATCAACTGTATATCCACTGTACTGTATATCAACTGTATAGCCACTGTACTATATATCAACTGTATAGCCACTGTACTATATATCAACTGTATAGCCACTGTACTGTATATGTGTATATCCACTGTACTGTATATCAACTGTATATCCACTGTACTGTATATCAACTGTATAGCCACTGTACTATATATCAACTGTATAGCCACTGTACTATATATCAACTGTATAGCCACTGTACTGTATATGTGTATATCCACTGTACTGTATATCAACTGTATATCCACTGTACTGTATATGTGTATATCCACTGTACTGTACTGTATATGTGTATATCCACTGTTCATTCTCTTATAGCTCTATGCTCACTCTATCTAGTTGTGTATAATGTTGTAGGGAAACTTTGTGTAAACTCTTCTGTCTGTATTCTGTCTCTAAATGTTGTCTATCACTAGCAGCACCATATCACCAAGGAAAATGATGTGTACAGATGTAGGATCTTAATTTGATCACCCCCCACTGCAGAAGAACTTTCCTGCAATGCAGGAAATGTAAAACTTGTTGTGTATTTGAGGTTTAAAAAGGCTCACAACCAAAACATGTCAAGTCATTGAGATATTTTCCGTTCTGCTGAGAGAGCAGCTTCCTGATGACTAGCGCTCTGTATATTCTGATGGGTGAGGCCTGAGCTGGAATGTGAAGCTAACTGAACCTGGCTAACACTCTGTATATTCTGATGGGTGAGGCCTGAGCTGGAATGTGAAGCTAACTGAATCTGGCTAACACTCTGTATATTCTGATGGGTGAGGTCTGAGCTGGAATGTGAAGCTAACTGAATCTGGCTAACACTCTGTATATTCTGATGGGTGAGGCCTGAGCTGGAATGTGAAGCTAACTGAACCTGGCTAACACTCTGTATATTCTGATGGGTGAGGCCTGAGCTGGAATGTGAAGCTAACTGAACCTGGCTAACACTCTGTATATTCTGATGGATGAGGCCTGAGCTGGAATGTGAAGCTAACTGAAGCTGGCTAACACTCTGTATATTCTGATGGATGAGGTCTGAGCTGGAATGTGAAGCTAACTGAACCTGGCTAACACTCTGTATATTCTGATGGGTGAGGCCTGAGCTGGAATGTGAAGCTAACTGAACCTGGCTAACACTCTGTATATTCTGATGGATGAGGCCTGAGCTGGAATGTGAAGCTAACTGAAGCTGGCTAACACTCTGTATATTCTGATGGATGAGGTCTGAGCTGGAATGTGAAGCTAACTGAACCTGGCTAACACTCTGTATATTCTGATGGGTGAGGCCTGAGCTGGAATGTGAAGCTAACTGAACCTGGCTAACACTCTGTATATTCTGATGGATGAGGCCTGAGCTGGAATGTGAAGCTAACTGAAGCTGGCTAACTTTAGAAAACCAGTATATCTAGCTTGCATCATAGTACACCCCTCAGGCTACGTTCAGGTTTCAGCATCAGGTATCAACAGCCGAGTCGTAGGCTACAACCTGGGTTGTATTCATTAGTTTACTCCAGAGCCAACAGTTTTAAATGTTACAGAAACAGTTTACTCCAAACGCTGTACAACGTGGACTAAACGGTTTCTGTTGCCAAACGTTTTGCTACGATGGGCACTAATGAACGCACACAACCTGTTTAGAGGAAGTGTAAGTTGTTGTTAGGCTTTCCACAATATTTATATGTCTCTCTTTCACACAACAAACCTTCCTGAGTGAAAAGCATAAAAAGTAGAATAGAAAGAGTTAGAAAAATGTTATTTTGTTGCTTGTTGTGTTTTAAGCCTGTTTTGAGAAGACAAGTCTGTAGACCTATGATACAGTACACTCTTAGAATAAAGGGTTCCAAACGGGTCCTCCGGCTGTCCCCATAGGAGATTATTTTGGGTTCCAGGTAGAACCCTTCTGGCTTCCATGTAGAACCCTCTGTGGAAAGGGTTCTGTATGGAACCCAAAAAGGTTCTACCTAGTACCAAAAAGGGTTCTACAAAGGGTTCTCCTATGGGGACAGCCAGAGAACCCTTTTAGATTCTAGATAGTGTAGGAGCGATCACCCTGGAGCACACAGATGGGCACAGAACGAATTCACCCCACGCATCTAATTTATATCAAACATTTTAAGGAGAAGAGGACTATTATAACACTGTCAACCAGAAATATCATCAAGTATATGAATACACATAACAATATCATCAACGATATGAATACACATAACAATATCATCAACTATATGAATACACATAACAATATCATCAACTATATGAATACACATAACAATATCATCAACTATATGAATACACATAACAATATCATCAACTATATGAATACACATAACAATATCATCAACTATATGAATACACATAACAATATCATCAACTATATGAATACACATAACAATATCATCAACTATATGAATACACATAACAATATCATCAACTATATGAATACACATAACAATATCATCAACTATATGAATACACATAACAATATCATCAACTATATGAATACACATAACAATATCATCAACTATATGAATACACATAACAATATCATCAACTATATGAATACACATAACAATATCATTAACTATATGAATACACATAACAAGACCATCAACTATATGAATACACATAACAATATCATCAACTATATGAATACACATAACAATATCATCAACTATATGAATACACATAACAATACCATCAACTATATGAATACACATAACAATATCATCAACTATATGAATACACATAACAATATCATCAACTATATGAATACACATAACAATACCATCAACTATATGAATACACATAACAATATCATCAACTATATGAATACACATAACAATATCATCAACTATATGAATACACATAACAATACCATCAACTATATGAATACACATAACAATATCATCAACTATATGAATACACATAACAATATCATCAACTATATGAATACACATAACAATATCATCAACTATATGAATACACATAACAATATCATCAACTATATTAATACACATTACAATATCATCAACTATATGAATACACATAACAATATCATCAACTATATGAATACACATAACAATATCATCAACTATATGAATACACATAACAATATCATCAACTATATGAATACATATAACAATATCATCAACTATATGAATACACATAACAATATCATCAACTATATGAATACACATAACAATATCATCAACTATATGAATACACATAACAATATCATCAACTATATGAATACACATAACAATATCATCAACTATATGAATACACATAACAATATCATCAACTATATGAATACACATAACAATATCATCAACTATATGAATACACATAACAATATCATCAACTATATGAATACACATAACAATATCATCAACTATATGAATACACATAACAATATCATCAACTATATGAATACACATAACAATATCATCAACTATATGAATACACATAACAATATCATCAACTATATGAATACACATAACAATATCATCAACTATATGAATACACATAACAATATCATCAACTATATGAATACACATAACAATCGTCGTCTTACCTTTTATCTCTCAATAGAAACAGAGTCTGAATGATCATTCGGTCGTTGAAAGTTACTTCCTTGTGCTCTGCTCATTTACATATCAGGTTCTGCCTGTTCTCTCTCCACTCCCTCTCTCTTTATAGCTCTTACAATGTGCCTTGGAATACATTCTACAACTGTCTGGAAGTCTATTGGAGGGATGTGACACCATTCTTCCACAAGAAATTCCAACATTTGGTGTTTTGTTGATGGTTGTGTTCTATTGTGTTGAGACCTGGTGACCTGGAGATGGTCATGGCATATTGTGAAACATCAGCAAGTTCAGCAGTCTTCATCGCTGAAGCTCCTGACAAACGTTCCACAACAATCAACAAATGTTAAGCTCTTCCCGAACAGGGTCACAGTCTCTCCTGGTAGCAGCTCCTCTCTCCCCAGCGGTAGCACCTCCTCTCTCCCAGGGGTAGCACCTCCTCTCTCCCCAGCGGTAGCACCTCCTTTCTCTCCCAGGGGTAGCAGCTCCTCTCTCCCCAGGGGTAGCAGCTCCTCTCTCCCCAGGGGTAGCAGCTCCTCTATCCCCAGGGGTAGCAGCTCCTCTCCCAAGGGGTAGCAGCTCCTCTCTCCCCAGGGGTAGCAGCTCCTCTCTCCCCAGGGGTAGCAGCTCCTCTCTCCCCAGGGGTAGCAGCTCCTCTCTCCCCCGGGGTATTAGCTCCTCTCTCTCCCAAGGTGTAGCAGCTCCTGGCTTAGCCAATAGGCGGTAGCGGGGTCCGGGAAGGAATTTCAACAGCTAAATCCATGATTACATCTGAAGTGTATTGCCAAAAACCACTCCACCACTTCAAACGTAGACTCTGACCTGTCCAATTAGCCAAACTGATTAAAGAATCCTGCAGTACCTAAACACCCTCTCTCTCTCACACACTCACACACACACACACACACACACACACACACACACACACACACACACACACACACACACACACACACACACACACACACACACACACACACACACACACACACACACACACACACACACAAACAGTGCAGTTTTTAGAATCCTATTTAGCAGTCTACTGTACACTTCCCTACTCTGCCCTCCTCTGCCTCTCTCATCACTTTCTCTGTGTCTTGTCTGGTGTCTCTCTCCATCATTTCCTATTCTTCTGTTGCTGTCTCTGTGTCTTGTCTGGTGTCTCTCTCCATCATTTCCTATTCTTCTGTTGCTGTCTCTGTGTCTTGTCTGGTGTCTCTCTCCATCATATCCTATTCTTCTGTTGCTGTCTCTGTGTCTTGTCTGGTGTCTCTCTCAATCATTTCCTATTCTTCTGTTGCTGTCTCTGTGTCTTGTCTGGTGTCTCTCTCCATCATATCCTATTCTTCTGTTGCTGTCTCTGTGTCTTGTCTGGCGTCTCTCTCCATCATTTCCTATTCTTCTGTTGCTGTCTCTTTGTCTTGTCTGGTGTCTCTTTCCATCATATCCTATTCTTCTGTTGCTGTCTCTGTGTCTTTTCTGGTGTCTCTCTCCATTACCAGAAAAAATGGTGAGGGTTAGGCCTACTCCAATACAACATTCAAAACATGAAAACACAACTACATAACTAGCCTGTTCAACCTCTCTTTCGTATTGTCTGAGATCCCTAAAGACTGGAAAGCTGTCGCGGTCATCCCCCTCTTCAAAGGGGGTGACACTCTAGACACTCTAAACTGTTACAGACCTATATCTATCCTACCTTGCCTTTCTAATGTTTTCAAAAGCCAAGTTAACAATCAGATCACCGACCATTTCGAATTCCACCGTACCTTCTCCGCTATGTAATCCGGTTTCCGAGCTGGTCACGGGTGCACCTCAGTCACGCTCAAGGTACTAAACGATATCATAACCGCCATCGATAAAAGACAATACTGTGCAGCCGTATTCATCGACCTGGCCAAGGCTTTCGACTCTGTCAATCACCGCATTCTTATCTGTCATGACTTCTGCCAAAGTCGTTCCCTCTCCTTGTTTGGGCGGCGTTCGGCGATCGACGTCACCGGCTTTCTAGCCACCGCCGATCCACTTTTCATTTTCCATTTGTTCTGTCTTTGTCTCACACACCTGGCTTCACTCAACCAATTACTTGTTGATTATTTAACCCTCTGTTCCCCATGTTGTGTTTGTGAGTGATTGTTTAATGTAATTTGGTCCGTCTTTGTGGGCTCATAATGTTACTTTGTATATTTGTCTTTTTGAGTAAAGTACGTTGATTACTCAATTCTGCTGTCCTGCGCCTGACTCTCTACACGAGCTACACACAGGACCCTTACATTATCGGCAGACTCAACAGCCTTGGTTTCTCAAATGACTGCCCTGCCTCGTTCACCAACAACTTCTCAGATATAGTTCAGTGTGTCAAATCGTAGGGCCTGTTGTCGTGACCTCTGGCAGTCTCTACCGGGGTGCCACAGGGTTCAATTTTCAGGCCGACTCTTTTCTCTGTATTCATCAATGATGTCGCTCTTGTTGCTGATGATTCTCTGATCCACCTCTACGCAGACAACACCATTCTGTATACTTCTGGCCCTGCTTTTTGGACACTGTGTTAACAAACCTCCAGACGAGCTTCAATTACATACAACACTCCTTCCGTGGCATCCAACAGCTCTTAAATGCAAGTTAAACTAAATGCATACTTTTCAACCAATCGCTCCCACCCATCTAGCATCACTATTCTGGATGGTTCTGATTTAGAATATGTGGACAACTACAAGTACCTAGGTGTCTGGTTAGACTGTAAATTCTCCTTCCAGACTCACATCAAGTATCTCCAATCCAAAATTAAATCTAGAATCATCTTCCTATTTCTCAACAAAACATTCTTCACTCATGCTGCCAAACATACCCTCGTAAAACTGACTATCCTACCGATCCTTGACTTTGATGATGTCATCTATAAAATAACCTCCAACACTCAACTCAGCAAATTTGATACAGTCTATCACAGTGCCATCCAGCTTGTCACCAAAGCCCCATATACTACCCACCACTACGACCTGTATGCTCTCGTTGGCTGGCCCTCGCTTCATATTTGTCGCCAAACCCACTGGCTCCAGGTCATCTATAAGTCTTTGCTAGGTAAAGCCCCGCCAGTAGTTCAGGTGGCTGTTTGTGTAGATTCTGTTTGTCTTTGTAGGACAGTAGTTCAGGAGGCTGTTTGTCTCTGTAGGACAGTAGTTCAGGTGGCTGTTTGTGTAGATTCTGTTTGTCTTTGTAGGACAGTAGTTCAGGAGGCTGTTTGTCTCTGTAGGACAGTAGTTCAGGTGGCTGTTTGTCTTTGTAGGACAGTAGTTCAGGTGGCTGTTTGTGTAGATGCTGTTTGTCTTTGTAGGACAGTAGTTCAGGTGGCTGTTTGTCTTTGTAGGACAGTAGTTCAGGTGGCTGTTTGTGTAGATGCTGTTTGTCTCTGTAGGACAGTAGTTCAGGTGGCTGTTTGTCTTTGTAGGACAGTAGTTCAGGTGGCTGTTTGTGTAGATGCTGTTTGTCTCTGTAGGACAGTAGTTCAGGTGGCTGTTTGTGTAGATGCTGTTTGTCTCTGTAGGACAGTAGTTCAGGTGGCTGTTTGTCTTTGTAGGACAGTAGTTCAGGTGGCTGTTTGTGTAGATGCTGTTTGTCTCTGTAGGACAGTAGTTCAGGTGGCTGTTTGTGTAGATGCTGTTTGTCTCTGTAGGACAGTAGTGCAGGTGGCTGTTTGTCTCTGTAGGACAGTAGTTCAGGTGGCTGTTTGTGTAGATGCTGTTTGTCTCTGTAGGACAGTAGTGCAGGTGGCTGTTTGTCTCTGTAGGACAGTAGTTCAGGTGGCTGTTTGTGTAGATGCTGTTTGTCTCTGTAGGACAGTAGTTCAGGTGGCTGTTTGTGTAGATTCTGTTTGTCTTTGTAGGACAGTAGTGCAGGTGGCTGTTTGTCTTTGTAGGACAGTAATTCAGGTGACTGTTTGTCTCTGTAGGACAGTAGTTCAGGTGGCTGTTTGTGTAGATGCTGTTTGTCTTTGTAGGACAGTAGTTCAGGTGGCTGTTTGTGTAGATGCTGTTTGTCTCTGTTGGACAGTAGTTCAGGTGGCTGTTTGTGTAGATGCTGTTTGTCTTTGTTGGACAGTAGTTCAGGTGGCTGACCTTACACTTAGTCTGCCTCCTGTCTCTCCTATCGTCATGGTTACACATTCCTGAAAACAATGACTCCATACTTTGCTGAAACCTGTTCTGCCAGTTCATGTCCTTAAAGACTAGAATGTTCCAATGTGGTTACCCAAAGAGATGACAAGATAACTCACACATGCATCTTTCAGGGTAACTGTCAAACAGATATGTCACATTTCTGGTTCGTCCATAACCTGTTTCCTGCTGGTAGCAGGCCGTGTTTACAGGAATCCTTTTCTCTAACTAGAAGTCATGTGATTTCATGAGAATATTGTTCTGCAGTGAGAGGTTAATGCATGTCAAGGTGTCCTTGGATGAAGGTCAACTAGATTTATAAACAGCATTGTTCTATTAACTGTTGTAATAAAAAACATCAATGCTGAAATTTTCTTTATGTTGGTTAGTTTTTAAAATGTTTGATTGTCACAGACATCAGATTGTTTCATAGAATTGTGTTGTTTTACAGGGTAAGTCATAGTAGTATGACAGGTGCAGTGTAATGTGTTGTTTTACAGGGTCAGCCATAGTAGTATGATAGGTGTTGTTTTACAGGGTCAGCCATAGTAGTATGATAGGTGTTGTTTTACAGGGTCAGCCATAGTAGTATGATAGGTGCAGTGTAATGTGTTGTTTTACAGGGTCAGTCATAGTAGTATGATAGGTGCAGTGTAATGTGTTGTTTTACAGGGTAAGCCATAGTAGCCCCCCTTGGGTTGTGCCGTGACGGAGATCTTTGTGGATTATACTCAGCCTTGTCTCAGGATGGTAAGTTGGTGGTTGAAGATTTCTAGTGGTGTGGGGGCTGTGCTTTGACAAAGTGTGTGGGGTTATATCCTGCCTGTTTGGCCCTGTCCACGGGTATCGTCGGATGGGGCCCGACCCCCCGGCCCCTCCTGTCTCAGCCTCCAGTATTTATGTAGTTTATGTTTTGGGGGGCTAGGGTCAGTCTGTTATATCTGGAGTATTTCTCCTGTCTTATCCGGTGTTCTGTGTGAATTTAAGCATGCTCTCTCTAATTCTCTCTATTTTTCTCTCTTTCGTTCTATCTTTCTCTCTCTCAGAGGACCTGAGCCCTAGGACCATGCCTCAGGACTACCTGACATGATGACTCCTTGCTGTCCCCAGTCCACCTGGTTGTGCTGCTGCTCCAGTTTCAACTGATCTGCTTGTGGCTATGGAACCCTGACCTGTTCACCGGACGTGCTACCTGTTCCAGACCTGCTGTTTTCAACTCTCTAGAGACAGCAGGAGCGGGAGAGATACTCTAAATGATCGTCTATGAAAAGCCAACTGACATTTACTCCTGAGGTGCTGACCTGTTGCACCCTCGACAACCACTGTGATTATTATTATTTCACCCTGCTGGTCATCTATGAACATTTGAACATCTTGGCCATGTTCTGTTATAATCTCCACCAGGCACAGCCAGAAGAGGACTGGCCACCCCTCATAGCCTGGTTCCTCTCTAGGTTTCTTCCTAGGTTCTGGCCTTTCTAGGGAGTTTTTCCCGAGCCACCGTGCTTCTACACCTGCATTGCTTGCTGTTTGGGGTTTTAGGCTGGGTTTCTGTACAGCACTTTGAGATATCAGCTGATTTCAGCAGGGCTTTATAAATCAATTTGATTTGATGTGTTTGATAGGTGCAGTGTAATGTGTTGTTTTACAGGGTCAGCCATAGTAGTACGATAGGTGTTGTTTTACAGGGTCAGTCATAGTAGTATGATAGGTGTTGTTTTACAGGGTCAGCCATAGTAGTATGAAAGGTGTTGTTTTACAGGGTCAGTCATAGTAGTATGATAGGTGTTGTTTTACAGGGTCAGCCATAGTAGTATGAAAGGTGTTGTTTTACAGGGTCAGCCATAGTAGTATGATAGGTGTTGTTTTACAGGGTCAGTCATAGTAGTATGATAGGTGTTGTTTTACAGGGTCAGTCATAGTAGTATGATAGGTGTTGTTTTACAGGGTCAGTCATAGTAGTATGATAGGTGTTGTTTTACAGGGTCAGCCATAGTAGTATGATAGGTGTTGTTTTACAGGGTCAGTCATAGTAGTATGATAGGTGTTGTTTTACAGGGTCAGTCATAGTAGTATGATAGGTGTGGTTTTACAGGGTCAGTCATAGTAGTATGATAGGTGTTGTTTTACAGGGTCAGTCATAGTAGTATGATAGGTGTTGTTTTACAGGGTCAGTCATAGTAGTATGATAGGTGCAGTGTAATGTGTTGTTTTACAGGGTCAGTCATAGTAGTATGATAGGTGTTGTTTTACAGGGTCAGTCATAGTAGTATGATAGGTGTTGTTTTACAGGGTCAGTCATAGTAGTATGATAGGTGTTGTTTTACAGGGTCAGTCATAGTAGTATGATAGGTGTTGTTTTACAGGGTCAGTCATAGTAGTATGATAGGTGTTGTTTTACAGGGTCAGTCATAGTAGTATGATAGGTGTTGTTTTACAGGGTCAGCCATAGTAGTATGATAAGTGTTGTTTTACAGGGTCAGTCATAGTAGTATAATAGGTGCAGTGTAATGTGTTGTTTTACAGGGTCAGTCATAGTAGTATGATATGTGTTGTTTTACAGGGTCAGACATAGTGATATGATAGGTGTTGTTTACAGGGTCAGTCAAAGTAGTATGATAGGTGTTGTTTTACAGAGTCAGCCATAGTAGTATGATAGGTGTTGTTTTACAGGGTCAGTCATAGTAGTATGATAGGTGTTGTTTTACAGGGTCAGTCATAGTAGTATGATAGGTGTTGTTTTACAGGGTCAGTCATAGTAGTACGATAGGTGTTGTTTTACAGGGTCAGTCATAGTAGTATGATAGGTGTTGTTTTACAGGGTCAGTCATAGTAGTATGATAGGTGTTGTTTTACAGGGTCAGTCATAGTAGTATGATAGGTGTTGTTTTACAGGGTCAGCCATAGTAGTATGATAGGTGTTGTTTTACAGGGTCAGTCATAGTAGTATGATAGGTGTTGTTTTACAGGGTCAGTCATAGTAGTATGATAGGTGTGGTTTTACAGGGTCAGTCATAGTAGTATGATAGGTGTTGTTTTACAGGGTCAGTCATAGTAGTATGATAGGTGTTGTTTTACAGGGTCAGTCATAGTAGTATGATAGGTGCAGTGTAATGTGTTGTTTTACAGGGTCAGTCATAGTAGTATGATAGGTGTTGTTTTACAGGGTCAGTCATAGTAGTATGATAGGTGTTGTTTTACAGGGTCAGTCATAGTAGTATGATAGGTGTTGTTTTACAGGGTCAGTCATAGTAGTATGATAGGTGTTGTTTTACAGGGTCAGTCATAGTAGTATGATAGGTGTTGTTTTACAGGGTCAGTCATAGTAGTATGATAGGTGTTGTTTTACAGGGTCAGCCATAGTAGTATGATAAGTGTTGTTTTACAGGGTCAGTCATAGTAGTATAATAGGTGCAGTGTAATGTGTTGTTTTACAGGGTCAGTCATAGTAGTATGATATGTGTTGTTTTACAGGGTCAGACATAGTGATATGATAGGTGTTGTTTACAGGGTCAGTCAAAGTAGTATGATAGGTGTTGTTTTACAGAGTCAGCCATAGTAGTATGATAGGTGTTGTTTTACAGGGTCAGTCATAGTAGTATGATAGGTGTTGTTTTACAGGGTCAGTCATAGTAGTATGATAGGTGTTGTTTACAGGGTCAGTCAAAGTAGTATGATAGGTGTTGTTTTACAGGGTCAGACATAGTAGTATGATTGGTGTTGTTTACAGGGTCAGCCATAGTAGTATGATAGGTGTTGTTTTACAGGGTCAGTCATAGTAGTATGATAGGTGTTGTGTAATGTGTTGTTTACAGGGTCAGCCATAGTAGTATGATAGGTGTTGTTTTACAGGGTCAGGCATAGTAGTATGATAGGTGTTGTTTTACAGGGTCAGACATAGTAGTATGATAGGTGTTGTTTTACAGGGTCAGCCACAGTAGTATTATAGGTGTTTATCAGACCATATGGACACCTCCTAGTGGTGGGGTTGTTAGGAGTGTTTATCAGACCATGTGGACACCTCCTAGTGGTGGGGTTGTTAGGAGTGTTTATCAGACCATGTGGACACCTCCTAGTGGTGGGGTTGTTAGGAGTGTTTATCAGACCATGTGGACACCTCCTAGTGGTGGGGTTGTTAGGAGTGTTAATCAGACCATGTGGACACCTCCTAGTGGTGGGGTTGTTAGGAGTGTTTATCAGACCATGTGGACACCTCCTAGTGGTGGGGTTGTGAGGAGTGTTTATCAGACCATGTGGACACCTCCTAGTGGTGGGGTTGTTAGGAGTGTTTATCAGACCATGTGGACACCTCCTAGTGGTGGGGTTGTTAGGAGTGTTTATCAGACCATGTGGACACCTCCTAGTGGTCTGGTTGTTAGGAGTGTTTATCAGACCATGTGGACACCTCCTAGTGGTGGGGTTGTTAGGAGTGTTTAACAGACCATGTGGACACCTCCTAGTGGTCTGGTTGTTAGGAGTGTTTATCAGACCATGTGGACACCTCCTAGTGGTCTGGTTGTTAGGAGTGTTTATCAGACCATGTGGACACCTCCTAGTGGTGGGGTTGTTAGGAGTGTTAATCAGACCATGTGGACACCTCCTAGTGGTGGGGTTGTTAGGAGTGTTTATCAGACCATGTGGACACCTCCTAGTGGTCTGGTTGTTAGGAGTGTTTATCAGACCATGTGGACACCTCCTAGTGGTCTGGTTGTTAGGAGTGTTTATCAGACCATGTGGACACCTCCTAGTGGTGGGGTTGTTAGGAGTGTTAATTAGACCATGTGGACACCTCCTAGTGGTGGGGTTGTTAGGAGTGTTTATCAGACCATGTGGACACCTCCTAGTGGTGGGGTTGTTAGGAGTGTTTAACAGACCATGTGGACACCTCCTAGTGGTCTGGTTGTTAGGAGTGTTTATCAGACCATGTGGACACCTCCTAGTGGTGGGGTTGTTAGGAGTGTTTATCAGACCATGTGGACACCTCCTAGTGGTGGGGTTGTTAGGAGTGTTTATCAGACCATGTGGACACCTCCTAGTGGTGGGGTTGTTAGGAGTGTTTATCAGACCATGTGGACACCTCCTAGTGGTGGGGTTGTTAGGAGTGTTTATCAGACCATGCGGACACCTCCTAGTGGTGGGGTTGTTAGGAGTGTTAATCAGACCATGTGGACACCTCCTAGTGGTCTGGTTGTTAGGAGTGTTTATCAGACCATGTGGACACCTCCTAGTGGTCTGGTTGTTAGGAGTGTTTATCAGACCATGTGGACACCTCCTAGTGGTGGGGTTGTTAGGAGTGTTTATCAGACCATGTGGACACCTCCTAGTGGTGGGGTTGTTAGGAGTGTTTATCAGACCATGTTGACACCTCCTAGTGGTGGGGTTGTTAGGAGTGTTTATCAGACCATGTGGACACCTCCTAGTGTTGGGGATGTTAGGAGTGTTTATCAGACCATGTGGACACCTCCTAGTGGTCTGGTTGTTAGGAGTGTTTATCAGACCATGTGGACACCTCCTAGTTGTGGGGTTGTTAGGAGTGTTAATCAGACCATGTGGACACCTCCTAGTGGTGGGGTTGTTAGGAGTGTTTATCAGACCATGTGGACACCTCCTAGTGGTCTGGTTGTTAGGAGTCTTTATCAGACCATGTGGACAACTCCTAGTGGTCTGGTTGTTAGGAGTGTTTATCAGACCATGTGGACACCTCCTAGTGGTGGGGTTGTTAGGAGTGTTTATCAGACCATGTGGACACCTCCTCGTGGTCTGGTTGTTAGGAGTGTTTATCAGACCATGTGGACACCTCCTAGTGGTCTGGTTGTTAGGAGTGTTTATCAGACCATGTGGACACCTCCTAGTGTTGGGGTTGTTAGGAGTGTTTATCAGACCATGTGGACACCTCCTAGTGGTGGGGTTGTTAGGAGTGTTTATCAGACCATGTGGACACCTCCTAGTGGTGGGGTTGTTAGGAGTGTTTATCAGACCATGTGGACACCTCCTAGTGGTGGGGTTGTTAGGAGTGTTTATCAGACCAGGTGGACACCTCCTAGTGGTGGGGTTGTTAGGAGTGTTTATCAACCATGTGGACACCTCCTAGTGGTGGGGTTGTTAGGAGTGTTAATCAGACTATGTGGACACCTCCTAGTGGTGGGGTTGTTAGGAGTGTTTATCAGACTATGTGGACACCTCCTAGTGGTCTGGTTGTTAGGAGTGTTTATCAGACCATGTGGACACCTCCTAGTGGTGGGGTTGTTAGGAGTGTTTATCAGACCATGTGGACACCTCCTAGTGGTCTGGTTGTTAGGAGTGTTTAACAGACCATGTGGACACCTCCTAGTGGTGGGGTTGTTAGGAGTGTTTATCAGACCATGTGGACACCTCCTAGTGGTGGGGTTGTTAGGAGTGTTTATCAGACCAGGTGGACACCTCCTAGTGGTGGGGTTGTTAGGAGTGTTTATCAGACCAGGTGGACACCTCCTAGTGGTGGGGTTGTTAGGAGTGTTAATCAGACCATGTGGACACCTCCTAGTGGTCTGGTTGTTAGGAGTGTTTATCAGACCATGTGGACACCTCCTAGTGGTGGGGTTGTTAGGAGTGTTAATCAGACCATGTGGACACCTCCTAGTGGTCTGGTTGTTAGGAGTGTTAATCAGACCATGTGGACACCTCCTAGTGGTCTGGTTGTTAGGAGTGTTAATCAGACCATGTGGACACCTCCTAGTGGTGGGGTTGTTAGGAGTGTTAATCAGACCATGTGGACACCTCCTAGTGGTGGGGTTGTTAGGAGTGTTAATCAGACCATGTGGACACCTCCTAGTGGTCTGGTTGTTAGGAGTGTTAATCAGACCATGTGGACACCTCCTAGTGGTCTGGTTGTTAGGAGTGTTAATCAGACCATGTGGACACCTCCTAGTGGTGGGGTTGTTAGGAGTGTTTATCAGACCATGTGGACACCTCCTAGTGGTGGTGTTGTTAGGAGTGTTTATCAGACCATGTGGACACCTCCTAGTGGTGGGGTTGTTAGGAGTGTTTATCAGACCATGTGGACACCTCCTAGTTCTCTGGTTGTTAGGAGTGTTTATCAGACCATGTGGACACCTCCTAGTGGTGGGGTTGTTAGGAGTGTTTATCAGACCATGTGGAAACCTCCTAGTGGTGGGGTTGTTAGGAGTGTTTATCAGACCATGTGGACACCTCCTAGTGGTGGGGTTGTTAGGAGTGTTTATCAGACCAGGTGGACACCTCCTAGTGGTGGGGTTGTTAGGAGTGTTAATCAGACCATGTGGACACCTCCTAGTGGTGGGGTTGTTAGGAGTGTTTATTAGACCATGGGGACACCTCCTAGTGGTGGGGTTGTTAGGAGTGTTTATCAGACCATGTGGACACCTCCTAGTGGTGGGGTTGTTAGGAGTGTTTATCAGACCATGTGGACACCTCCTAGTGGTGGGGTTGTTAGGAGTGTTTATCAGACCATGTGGACAACTCCTAGTGGTCTGGTTGTTAGGAGTGTTTATTAGACCATGTGGACACCTCCTAGTGGTGGGGTTGTTAGGAGTGTTTATCAGACCATGTGGACACCTCCTAGTGGTGGGGTTGTTAGAAGTGTTTATCAGACCATGTGGACAACTCCTAGTGGTTGGGTTGTTAGGAGTGTTTATTAGACCATGTGGACACCTCCTAGCGGTGGGGTTGTTAGGAGTGTTTATCAGACCATGTGGACAACTCCTAGTGGTCTGGTTGTTAGGAGTGTTTATCAGACCATGTGGACACCTCCTAGTGGTGGGGTTGTTAGGAGTGTTTATCAGACCATGTGGACACCTCCTAGTGGTCAGGTTGTTAGGAGTGTTTATCAGACCGTGTGGACACCTCCTAGTGGTGGGGTTGTTAGGAGTGTTTATCAGACCATGTGGACACCTCCTAGTGGTCTGGTTGTTTGGAGTGTTTATCAGACCATGTGGACACCTCCTAGTGGTGGGGTTGTTAGGAGTCTTTATCAGACCATGTGGACAACTCCTAGTGGTCTGGTTGTTAGGAGTGTTTATCAGACCATGTGGACACCTCCTAGTGGTGGGGTTGTTAGGAGTGTTTATCAGACCATGTGGACACCTCCTAGTGGTGGGGTTGTTAGGAGTGTTTATCAGACCATGTGGACACCTCCTAGTGGTCTGGTTGTTAGGAGTGTTTATCAGACCATGTGGACACCTCCTAGTGGTGGGGTTGTTAGGAGTGTTTATCAGACCATGTGGACACCTCCTAGTGGTGGGGTTGTTAGGAGTGTTTATCAGACCATGTGGACACCTCCTAGTGGTGGGGTTGTTAGGAGTGTTTATCAGACCATGTGGACACCTCCTAGTGGTCAGGTTGTTAGGAGTGTTAATGAGACCATGTGGACACCTCCTAGTGGTGGGGTTGTTAGGAGTGTTTATCAGACCATGTGGACACCTCCTAGTGGTGGGGTTGTTAGGAGTGTTTATCAGACCATGTGGACACCTCCTAGTGGTGGGGTTGTTAGGAGTGTTTATCAGACCATGTGGACACCTCCTAGTGGTGGGGTTGTTAGGAGTGTTAATCAGACCATGTGGACACCTCCTAGTGGTCTGGTTGTTAGGAGTGTTTATCAGACCATGTGGACACCTCCTAGTGGTGGGGTTGTTAGGAGTGTTTATCAGACCATGTGGACACCTCCTAGTGGTGGGGTTGTTAGGAGTGTTTATCAGACCATGTGTACACCTCCTAGTGGTGGGGTTGTTAGGAGTGTTAATCAGACCATGTGGACACCTCCTAGTTGTCTGGTTGTTAGGAGTGTTAATCAGACCATGTGGACACCTCCTAGTTGTCTGGTTGTTAGGAGTGTTAATCAGACCATGTGGACACCTCCTAGTTGTCTGGTTGTTAGGAGTGTTTATCAGACCATGTGGAAACCTCCTAGTGGTGGGGTTGTTAGGAGTGTTTATCAGACCATGTGGACACCTCCTAGTGGTGGGGTTGTTAGGAGTGTTTCTCAGACCAGGTGGACACCTCCTAGTGGTGGGGTTGTTAGGAGTGTTTATCAGACCATGTGGACACCTCCTAGTGGTGGGGTTGTTAGGAGTGTTTATTAGACCATGTGGACACCTCCTAGTGGTGGGGTTGTTAGGAGTGTTTATCAGACCATGTGGACACCTCTTAGTGGTCTGGTTGTTCGGAGTGTTTATCAGACCATGTGGACACCTCCTAGTGGTGGGGTTGTTAGGAGTGTTTATCAGACCATGTGGACACCTCCTAGTGGTGGGGTTGTTAGGAGAGTTTATCAGACCATGTGGACACCTCCTAGTGGTGGGGTTGTTAGGAGTGTTTATCAGACCATGTGGACAACTCCTAGTGGTCTGGTTGTTAGGAGTGTTTATCAGACCATGTGGACACCTCCTAGTGGTCAGGTTGTTAGGAGTGTTTATCAGACCGTGTGGACACCTCCTAGTGGTGGGGTTGTTAGGAGTGTTTATCAGACCATGTGGACACCTCCTAGTGGTCTGGTTGTTTGGAGTGTTTATCAGACCATGTGGACACCTCCTAGTGGTGGGGTTGTTAGGAGTGTTTATCAGACCATGTGGACACCTCCTAGTGGTCTGGTTGTTAGGAGTGTTTATCAGACCATGTGGACACCTCCTAGTGGTGGGGTTGTTAGGAGTGTTTATCAGACCATGTGGACACCTCCTAGTGGTCGGGTTGTTAGGAGTGTTTATCAGACCATGTGGACACCTCCTAGTGGTGGGGTTGTTAGGAGTGTTTATCAGACCATGTGGACACCTCCTAGTGGTCTGGTTGTTAGGAGTGTTTATCAGACCATGTGGACACCTCCTAGTGGTGGGGTTGTTAGGAGTGTTTATCAGACCATGTGGACACCTCCTAGTGGTGGGGTTGTTAGGAGTGTTAATCAGACCTTGTGGACACCTCCTAGTGGTGGGGTTGTTAGGAGTGTTTATCAGACCATGTGGACACCTCCTAGTGGTGGGGTTGTTAGGAGTGTTTATCAGACCAGTATGTATAGTCAGTTGATACAGGTGATAATGTAGATAGACAAACCCCATGCTTCAGCCTATGTATTTATAGACACTATGCTGCATCAGTTGGGTTACAGGTGATAATGTAGATAGACAAACCCCATCATGCTTCAGCCTATGTATTTATAGCCACTATGCTGCATCAGTTGATACAGGTGATAATGTAGACAGACAAACCCCATGCTTCAGCCTATGTATTTATAGACACTATGCTGCATCAGTTGATACAGGTGATAATGCTTATTGCTAATAGCTGATAATATACCATCCATACAGGTTTTTTGGTCCAACATGTTAAAATCATTTAAAAAAAATAACAATATCTTATTGGGCTCATTTCTGGAGGTGGGAATTATATTTTAGATGGTGTCAGCATCATTTTATTTTGATACATTTTGGAGTAGAATGTACTTTTATTTGGTCACCAGAACTGAGCTTCTCAAAAAGTATCCCCAGGAGGACCCTGAAACCCTAAGAAAGGGGACTGGTCAAAATCACAGTTTAATACATTTACATAGTGATCCTCTATCACAGTTTAATACGTTTACAAAGTGATCCTCTATCACAGTTTAATACATTTACAAAGTGATCCTCTATCACAGTTTAATACATTTACAGAGTGATCCTCTATCCCAGTTTAATACATTTACAGAGTGATCCTCTATCCCAGTTTAATACATTTACAAAGTGATCCTCTATCACAGTTTAATACATTTACAAAGTGATCCTCTATCACAGTTTAATACATTTACAAAGTGATCCTCTATCACAGTTTAATACATTTACAGAGTGATCCTCTATCACAGTTTAATACATTTACAGAGTGATCCTCTATCACAGTTTAATACATTTACATAGTGATCCTCTGTCCCAGTTTAATACATTTACATAGTGATCCTCTATCCCAGTTTAATACATTTACATAGTGATCCTCTATCACAGTTTAATACATTTACAGAGTGATCCTCTATCACAGTTTAATACATTTACATAGTGATCCTCTATCACAGTTTAATACATTTACAAAGTGATCCTCTATCACAGTTTAATAGATTTACGGATCTTTCTTGGGGTTAGGTATTAATGTAATCAGAGCTTGAGTCAAACTGGGAGGGAGATCATTATTTACAATGTAATCAGACCTGGAGTCAAACTGGGAGGGAGATCCTTATTTACAAACTGGGTGTTGTAGACCAAACAGAATGCTTTCAGTCTATACATATCATCCACCTGGTGTTGTAGATCAAACAGAATGCTTTCAGTCTATACATATCATCCACCTGGTGTTATAGATCAAACAGAATGCTTTCAGTCTATACATATCATCCACCTGGTGTTGTAGATCAAACAGAATGCTTTCAGTCTATACATATCATCCACCTGGTGTTATAGATCAAACAGAATGCTTTCAGTCTATACATATCATCCACCTGGTGTTATAGATCAAACAGAATGCTTTCAGTCTATACATATCATCCACCTGGTGTTGTAGATCAAACAGAATGCTTTCAGTCTATACATATCATCCACCTGGTGTTATAGATCAAACAGAATGCTTTCAGTCTATACATATCATCCACCTGGTGGATCAAACAGAATGCTTTCAGTCTATACATATCATCCACCTGGTGGATCAAACAGAATGCTTTCAGTCTATACATATCATCCACCTGGTGGATCAAACAGAATGCTTTCAGTCTATACATATCATCCACCTGGTGTTGTAGATCACACAGAATGCTTTCAGTCTATACATATCATCCACCTGGTGTTGTAGATCAAACAGAATGCTTTCAGTCTATACATATCATCCACCTGGTGTTGTAGACCAAACAGAATGCTTTCAGTCTATACATATCATCCACCTGGTGTTGTAGACCAAACAGAATGCTTTCAGTCTATACATATCATCCAACTGGTGTTATAGATCAAACAGAATGCTTTCAGTCTATACATATCATCCACCTGGTGGATCACACAGAATGCTTTCAGTCTATACATATCATCCACCTGGTGTTATAGATCAAACAGAATGCTTTCAGTCTATACATATCATCCACCTGGTGTTGTAGATCAAACAGAATGCTTTCAGTCTATACATATCATCCACCTGGTGTTGTAGATCAAACAGAATGCTTTCAGTCTATACATATCATCCACCTGGTGTTATAGATCAAACAGAATGCTTTCAGTCTATACATATCATCCACCTGGTGTTGTAGATCAAACAGAATGCTTTCAGTCTATACATATCATCCACCTGGTGTTATAGATCAAACAGAATGCTTTCAGTCTATACATATCATCCACCTGGTGTTGTAGATCAAACAGAATGCTTTCAGTCTATACATATCATCCACCTGGTGTTATAGATCAAACAGAATGCTTTCAGTCTATACATATCATCCACCTGGTGTTATAGATCAAACAGAATGCTTTCAGTCTATACATATCATCCACCTGGTGTTATAGATCAAACAGAATGCTTTCAGTCTATACATATCATCCACCTGGTGTTGTAGATCAAACAGAATGCTTTCAGTCTATACATATCATCCACCTGGTGTTATAGATCAAACAGAATGCTTTCAGTCTATACATATCATCCACCTGGTGTTGTAGATCAAACAGAATGCTTTCAGTCTATACATATCATCCACCTGGTGTTATAGATCAAACAGAATGCTTTCAGTCTATACATATCATCCACCTGGTGTTATAGATCAAACAGAATGCTTTCAGTCTATACATATCATCCACCTGGTGTTGTAGATCACACAGAATGCTTTCAGTCTATACATATCATCCACCTGGTGTTGTAGGTCAAACAGAATGCTTTCAGTCTATACATATCATCCACCTGGTGTTGTAGATCAAACAGAATGCTTTCAGTCTATACATATCATCCACCTGGTGTTGTAGATCAAACACAATGCTTTCAGTCTATACATATCATCCACCTGGTGTTGTAGATCAAACAGAATGCTTTCAGTCTATACATATCATCCACCTGGTGTTATAGATCAAACAGAATGCTTTCAGTCTATACATATCATCCACCTGGTGTTGTAGGTCAAACAGAATGCTTTCAGTCTATACATATCATCCACCTGGTGTTGTAGATCAAACAGAATGCTTTCAGTCTATACATATCATCCACCTGGTGTTGTAGATCAAACAGAATGCTTTCAGTCTATACATATCATCCACCTGGTAGATCAAACAGAATGCTTTCAGTCTATACATATCATCCACCTGGTGTTGTAGATCAAACAGAATGCTTTCAGTCTATACATATCATCCACCTGGTGTTATAGATCAAACAGAATGCTTTCAGTCTATACATATCATCCACCTGGTGTTATAGATCAAACAGAATGCTTTCAGTCTATACATATCATCCACCTGGTGTTGTAGATCAAACAGAATGCTTTCAGTCTATACATATCATCCACCTGGTGGATCACACAGAATGCTTTCAGTCTATACATATCATCCACCTGGTGGATCACACAGAATGCTTTCAGTCTATACATATCATCCACCTGGTGTTATAGATCACACAGAATGCTTTCAGTCTATACATATCATCCACCTGGTGTTGTAGATCAAACAGAATGCTTTCAGTCTATACATATCATCCACCTGGTGGATCAAACAGAATGCTTTCAGTCTATACATATCATCCACCTGGTGTTGTAGACCAAACAGAACAGATTTATCCTCCTCTGAAAGACTTTCAACAGGCTTTTGAACAAGACAGGTGATCTTTGTAATGACACTTTCTTCTTCATCTCTCCTGGTCTTGGCAACACAACTCCATGTTTTCTGGCATATTTTCCAACCTTAAAAAGCTCCCAGTTATTACTGTATGAATTGTTATTTATAGCGTTGTTCCTGAAGTCTGTAATTACATTGTTTATCTCCATCTGGACCAACTCATGTTTTAATATAGAGCTATTAAGCTTCCAATAGGATGCTCTGCCAGGGCCATTATCAGAGATAAACAGTGTAATGTCAATATAAACAGCTCTATGGTCAGTAAGGGCCATTATCAGAGATAAACAGTGTAATGTCAATATAAACAGGTCTATGGTCAGTAAGGGCCAGTATCAGAGATAAACAGTGTAATGTCAATATAAACAGCTCTATGGTCAGTAAGGGCCATTATCAGAGATAAACAGTGTAATGTCAATATAAACAGCTCTATGGTCAGTAAGGGCCATTATCAGAGATAAACAGTGTAATGTCAATATAAACAGCTCTATGGTCAGTAAGGGCCATTATCAGAGATAAACAGTGTAATGTCAATATAAACAGCTCTATGATCAGTAAGGGCCATTATCAGAGATAAACAGTGTAATGTCTATATAAACAGCTCTATGGTCAGTAAGGGCCATTATCAGAGATAAACAGTGTAATGTCAATATAAACAGCTCTATGATCAGTAAGGGCCATTATCAGAGATAAACAGTGTAATGTCAATATAAAACAGCTCTATGACCAGTAAGGGCCATTATCAGAGATAAACAGTGTAATGTCAATATAAACAGCTCTATGATCAGTAAGGGCCATTATCAGAGATAAACAGTGTAATGTCAATATAAACAGCTCTATGATCAGTAAGGGCCATTATCAGAGATAAACAGTGTAATGTCAATATAAATAGCTCTATGGTCAGAAAGGGGAGTGACCAGGATGTTAACAGAAATAGCCTGTTTATCAAAACATTTTGACACCAACCAAAGATCTGTGGTGGTTGTCTGGACTGGGTCTTATTACTCCAAGTGGAAGACTAGTCATTAGGAAACTTTACTCTCCAAATATCTAGAATATCAAACCTTTCCATAAACTGCCTCAAATAAATAAAATCCCAACACACTATAAGTAAAGCATTAGGGAACTTGGTTAGCCAATGGAGAATACGCTTTTCCAAAGATTCAAGTCACTGATCATTTTCAAGTTTGGAATTGAACCAATAAATGTTGGTAATAATGATGATGATGTTACAGTTGATGACAAGACACAGGAAGTGACCAATAGGGTCCCAGTCTGAGTGTAAAATACTTCCATTGAAATGATTCATTAGAGTGGTGACTCCAGCAGAGAGTTCAGAACCATGAGAGAGACACAAATCATTTCCCCACTGACATCTGTAGAAGTTGACCTAAATCTGTTTTAAGCTGTTTGGCAATATAAAAATAAGGCTTTGTGCTTTACATGATTTCTTAACCCCCCGGCATTGAGTGGAACTATAGACAACGACAAGGTGGAATATAGAACAGGAAGTACTACGAGATAAACAACAATTACAAACTCTAGTAAAACTGAGAAGAAACCAGAGCTGCACAACATATAGATTTAACTGATTGAGTGAGAATAGTGGAGCATAACAAAGATAACTGTCAGACCTCCATATAGATTTAAATGATTGAGTGAGAATAGTGGAGCATAACAAAGATAACTGTCAGACCTCCATATAGATTTAAATGATTGAGTGAGAATAGTGGAGCATAACAAAGATAACTGTCAGACCTCCATATAGATTTAAATGATTGAGTGAGAATAGTGGAGCATAACAAAGATAACTGTCAGACCTCCATATAGATTTAAATGATTGAGTGAGAATAGTGGAGCATAACAAAGATAACTGTCAGACCAAGAAACAACAAAGAGCTCACTGCCTTCACTGCAGGTAAAAACAGCAAAAGTGAGAGAAAAAATAAAATAATAAATATCCATTACTCCAGTAGTCCTGTGCAGAACAAAAGTTAATTCACCTCAGAGCTGGGAGTGAGATCTGCTCACATCAGAGGTAGATAACTAGGTATGTTGACTATCAGTCACAGTCTGGGAGTGAGACATGCTCACATCAGAGGTAGATAACTAGGTATGTTGACTATCAGTTACAGTCTGGGAGTGAGATCTGCTCACATCAGAGGTAGATAACTAGATATGTTGACTATCAGTTACAGTCTGGGAGTGAGATCTGCTCACATCAGAGGTAGATAACTAGGTATGTTGACTATCAGTCACAGTCTGGGAGTGAGATCTGCTCACATCAGAGGTAGATAACTAGATATGTTGACTCTCAGTTACAGTCTGGGAGTGAGAACTGCTCACATCAGAGGTAGATAACTAGGTATGTTGACTCTCAGTTACAGTCTGGGAGTGAGATCTGCTCACATCAGAGGTAGATAACTAGGTATGTTGACTATCAGTTACAGTCTGGGAGTGAGATCTGCTCACATCAGAGGTAGATAACTAGGTATGTTGACTATCAGTCACAGTCTGGGAGTGAGATCTGCTCACATCAGAGGTAGATAACTAGGTATGTTGACTATCAGTCTTAGACCGTCCTCAAGGAGGATCATCAGCATGTTTCCACTGTCCATACCTGCCTACACCTTTAACACCAGAGACAACATGATTCATGTTTCCACTGTCCATACCTGCCTACACCTTTAACACCAGAGACAACATGATTCATGTTTCCACTGTCCATACCTGCCTACACCTTTAACACCAGAGACAACATGATTCATGTTTCCACTGTCCATACCTGCCTCCACCTTTAACACCAGAGACAACATGATTCATGTTTCCACTGTCCATACCTGCCTCCACCTTTAACACCAGAGACAACATGATTCATGTTTCCACTGTCCATACCTGCCTCCACCTTTAACACCAGAGACAACATGATTCATGTTTCCACTGTCCATACCTGCCTCCACCTTTAACACCAGAGACAACATGATTCATGTTTCCACTGTCCATACCTGCCTACACCTTTAACACCAGAGACAACATGATTCATGTTTCCACTGTCCATACCTGCCTACACCTTTAACACCAGAGACAACATGATTCATGTTTCCACTGTCCATACCTGCCTACACCTTTAACACCAGAGACAACATGATTCATGTTTCCACTGTCCATACCTGCCTACACCTTTAACACCAGAGACAACATGATTCATGTTTCCACGGTACATACCTGCCTACACCTTTAACACCAGAGACAACATAATTCATGTTTCCACTGTCCATACCTGCCTCCACCTTTAACACCAGAGACAACATGATTCATGTTTCCACTGTCCATACCTGCCTACACCTTTAACACCAGAGACAACATGATTCATGTTTCCACTGTCCATACCTGCCTACACCTTTAACACCAGAGACAACATGATTCATCTGGACTATTAAAAGGGCCAGGATGAACCAAGCTAGTTTACAGGCAAAGACTTAGAAGGGAGGATTAAAGCTCCCTAACATGTAATTATATCAAGAAGACTTTATAACTGCCCTGATAGGCTCTTTATTGACAACTCTAATAGGACAATTATATCAAGAAGACTTTATAACTGCCCTGATAGGCTCTTTATTGACAACTCTAATAGGACAAATATATCAAGAAGACTTTATAACTGCCCTGATAGGCTCTTTACTGACAACTCTAATAGGACAATTATATCAAGAAGACTTTATAACTGCCCTGATAGGCTCTTTATTGACAACTCTAATAGGACAATTATATCAAGAAGACTTTATAACTGCCCTGATAGGCTCTTTATTGACAACTCTAATAGGACAATTTGGGTCGACATGGAAGAAGAACTTAATGCCCCATTTGGAGCATCATATTATCTGAGTCAACACTTAAATGTGGGACTGCAGAATCCCATAATGTCCCAAACTAAGAAATATGGTGTCAGATAAATAAGAGACGGATATCTTCCCCTTTCCTGACAAGCTCTGATCTGTTATAGAACAACCATAACTACAAATTAGGAGGAAAGGTGGTTGTCTGGAAAGAGTGGGATAGGTTTTGTTTTAGCCTCAACACTAATACATGTCACTTTTACTTTTAGTGTCAACTTGAATTTGAGTGTGGCTGTGGAAGACTGGTCCCTTGATGATGTCTGCAAGTGGCTGAGTACCAATGATCTCCATGATTCCATCCCATCATTCCAAGGTTCACAGTCTTTCTGAAGAATGCCAACTCTATTCAATAGTCCACTTTGCAACGAGCAAACTTTCTCTGTGTCCAGACGACTCACACATATTGTCCTCTATCACCAGCATGAACCACATGTTCTAATTACCTGTGGAGTTAATGGGTGTGGGAAAACAAATAGATGTTTCAGCGTCTATCGGTCACACATCTACCAAAACCACAGAGAGCTTTTAAGAGACAACTTAGATGAGAATTGTCCTCGTGCTGAATTTGAGACTGGGACTGATCCCATTGAAGATGACATGAGCGATGTTGAGAGTTTGCCAGAGGCTGAATATGTTCAAGCCACAGAGATCAACACTGAGCAGCTAAATTGAAGGTCTCTAAAACAATATCTGTCTTTTTATTTATAAAATCAGGAGAGAACACTGCATCCCAGCTACGGAACAGAATCACATTGTTGAGGACCTCAGAACCATTGTTGATGCATTATGACACAACAGTGATCCCCTCAGGTTTCATCTGACAAATAAACTAATAAATGTGGTTGAACATGACCATCTCAGGGACTTGCTGAACAACTCTGCAGTATTTGAGGAATGCATTTGTCACGTTCCTGACCTGTTTTTCCTTTTTCTTGTATTTATTTAGTTGGTCAGGGCGTGAGTTGGGGTGGGTTGTCTATGTGTTATTTTCTATGTTGGGGTTTTGTGTTCGGCCTGGTATGATTCTCAATCAGAGGCAGCTGTCAATCGTTGTCCCTGATTGAGAATCATACTTAGGCAGCCGGGGTTTCACGTGTGTTTTGTGGGTGTTTGTTCTTGTGTCAGTGTTCCGCCACACAGGACTGTCACGGTAGTTATTTTGTATCGCATGTTTTTGTTAATTATTAAATCACTATGGAAACTAGCCACTCTGCGCATTGGTCCGATCCGTCTCGCCTCTCCTCGTCCGAGGAGGAGGATTACGACTGCCGTGACAGCATTAGAGGCATAATCTCTGAGTGGATGCTGGAGCATTACTGTGTGAAAGAATTGGGCGTGGTCAGGACAATTGAAGTACCACTGAGCAACAAAGAAGGTTATAAAACAATATAATTTCAATACAGCTACATTTCCCCCAGGCTACATGAATATAAAGAGACATGAGACAAAACAATCATAATGAATCAGATTACATGGCCCCCAGGCTACATGAATATAAAGAGACATGAGACAAAACAATCATAATGAATCAGATTACATGGCCCCCAGGCTACATGAATATAAAGAGACATGAGACAAAACTATCATAATGAATCAGATTACATGGACAGGGGGACCTGATCCTAGATCATAATGAATCAGATTACATGGAGAGGGGGACCTGATCCTAGATCATAATGAATCAGATTACATGGAGAGGGAACCTCATCTTAGATCATAATGAATCAGATTACATGGAGATGGGGACCTGATCCTAGATCATAATGAATCAGATTACATGGAGAGGGGGACCTGATCCTAGATCATAATGAATCAGATTACATGGAGAGGGAACCTCATTTTAGATCATAATGAATCAGAATACATGGAGATGGTGACCTGATCCTAGATCATAATGAATCAGATTACATGGAGAGGGGGACCTGATCCTAGATCATAATGAATCAGATTACATGGAGAGGGAACCTCATCTTAGATCATAATGAATCAGATTACATGGAGAGGGCGACCTGATCCTAGATCATAATGAATCAGATTACATGGAGAGGGGGACCTGGTCCTAGATCATAATGAATCAGATTACATGGAGAGGGGGGACCTGATCCTAGATCATAATGAATCAGATTACATGGAGAGGGGGGATCTGATCCTAGATCATAATGAATCAGATTACATGGAGAGGGCGACCTGATCCTAGATCAGCACTCCTCCTCTGGGACAGTGCTTGTATGAAACCAAACACATAGTTGTAAAAGCTAGTTACAGCAGGTGTTTACTGCCATCTAGTGGAAGATACCAATAAACACTTTATTATCAGGATGAGGAGGCAGCTGAGCTGAAACAGAAAGTAAAGTTGTTCTTTTGGAAAGGATCCATTTTGAGGACAGAGCTAAAAAAACGCGAAATGGAGAGAACTAAAAAATAAAGTAAGTATCTTTGAACAATAATATATTCTAATGAACAGAGTAAGAGAATGAATACCTGGAATGAGATATTACTAGTTAGTAGAACTGCTAGTTGAGCTGAGTTGCTGACAGACAGCAGTTTTCAAAGTGTAAACTAATCAGTAGACCTACATGTTATCAGTAAAACGTCTGGTAAAGATGGTGGAGGAGCTTTTCAATTATATGGTTTTATGTTTATCTCAGGGTTTCTCAATCCTTTAGTTCTTACCAGCACTTACACACCTGATTGAACTAATCATCACATATTTTAAGACAGTTTAATATTTGAGGCATACAAATGAACATTCTCAAATTAAAACCTTTTGGGTTTGTAGGCCTGCTTACAATTATTAAAGGCCTACAGTAACTCACATTTTGGAGGAAAAAAACACAGCTAAACTTGGTTTCCAGTAAATTATATGTTTATCAAAAATAATGTAAGAGAGATGTCTTGAAGAAACGCGTCTGGGTTTAGAACTCTGCGTCTCCGTGCGCTGCGACAGTGGGAAGTTCGTTTTGCATGGCCCGGTGCTACAGCTGAGTGGAAGTTTATTTTAAGGACCAATGGATTGGTATTAAATGCGTAAACTCTGCACCCCGGGGAGCCGGGCAATGCACAACTAATTCCCCCAGTGACCGTTACTTTATTTCCTTATATGAAATGTAAAGTAACTTTGTAGCCGACGCAGTTCCAGAATGTCTGTTGAAACTGTGTCTCATATGGAACGTTAGAACAGCGGTGGAAACAGAACTCAGTTCTCAAACTGGAGTAAAAGGAAAGATTCCTTCATAGAACATGACTCAAGTAAAAGTGAAAGTCACACAGTAAAATACTACTTCAGTAAAAGTCTAGAAGTGTTTGGTTTCAAATATAATTAAGTATCAATTGTAAACGTAATTGCTAAAATATACCTAATCATCAAAAGTAAATGTAAAGTAGTGATAATTTTACATTCCTTTTATTAATCAAACCAGACGTACAATTTTGTTGTTATTGTAATTTACGGATAGCCAGGGTCACACTCCAACACTCAGACATCATTTAAAAACAAAGCATTTGTGTTTAGTGAGTCCGCCAGATCAGAGGCAGTAGGGATGACCAGGGATGTTCTCTGTTTAGTGAGTCTGCCAGATAAGAGGCAGTAGAGATGACCAGGGACGTTCTCTGTTTAGTGAGTCTGCCAGATAAGAGGCAGTAGGGATGACCAGGGATGTTCTCTGTTTAGTGAGTCTGCCAGATCAGAGGCAGTAGGGATGACCAGGGATGTTCTCTGTTTAGTGAGTCCGCCAGATCAGAGGCAGTAGGGATGACCAGGGATGTTCTCTTGATAAGTGTGTGAATTGGACCATTTTCCTGTCCTGCTAAGCATTCAAAATGTAACAAGTACTTTTGGGTGTCAGTGAAAATGTACGGAGTAAAAAGTACATCATTGTCTTTATGAAAGTAGTGAAGTAAAAGTTGTTAGAAATATAAATAATAAAGTAAAGGACAGATACCCCCAAAAAACTACTGAAGTAGTACTTTAAAGTATTTTACTGAAGTACTTTACACCACTGCATTAGAAGACAGATAAATGTGTTGATTTGAAGGAAAAACGGGCAGATTCTGGTAGGTAGGCTACGAACTATTATAAAGTTAGGTCGTCGTCAGACATTCACCAGTCACAGTAGGTTTGAGCTACAGTATGATCACTAATCATGCCGACCAACCTGATGGTCTCTGTTGGAAATGTTGTGAAAAGAATCTGGCCTCGGCTATAAATATCTTGCATTACTCATCTCATATGTATATACTGTATTCTATACTATTCTACTGTATCTTAGTCTATGTATTACTCATCTCATATGTATATACTGTATTCTATACTATTCTACTGTATCTTAGTCTATGTATTACTCATCTCATATGTATGTACTGTATTCTATACTATTCTACTGTATCTTAGTCTATGCATTACTCATCTCATATGTATATACTGTATTCTATACTATTCTGCTGTATCTTAGTCTATGCATTACTCATCTCATATGTATATACTGTATTCTATACTATTCTACTGTATCTTAGTCTATGTATTACTCATCTCATATGTATATACTGTATTCTATACTATTCTACTATATCTTAGTCTATGCCGCTCTGACATTGTGACCAATAACATTTGATTTGATTTGATTTAGATTAGGCTATATACACGACATGACCAAAAGTATGTGGACACCTGCTAGTCGAACATCTCATTCCAAAATCATAGGCATTAATATGGAGTTGTTCCCCCTTTGCTGCTATAACAGCCTCCACTCTTCTGGGAAGGCTTTCCACTAGATGTTGGAACATTGCTGCGGGGACTTGCTTCCATTCAGCCACAAGCGCATTAGGGAGGTCGGGCACTGATGTTGGGTGATTAGGCCTGGCTCGCAGTCGGCGTTCCAATTCATCCCAAAGGTGTTTGATGTAGTTGAAGTCAGGGCTCTGTGCAGGCCAGTCAAGTTCATCCACACCGATCTCGATAAGCCATTTCTGTATGGACCTTGCTTTGTGCACGGGGACATTGTCATGCTGTAACAGGAAAGGGACTTCCCCAAACTGTTGCCACAAAGTTGGAACACTAGAATTGTCTAGAATGTTAATTTTATACAGTAGCATTCTGACTTCAATACACTGGAACTAAGAGGCCCGAACCACCCGAACCATGAAAAACAGCCCCAGACCATTATTCCTCCTCCACCAAACTTTACAGTTGGCACTATGATTTAGGGCAGGTAGAGTTTTCCTGCCATCTGCCAAACCCAGATTTGTCCGTCGGACTGCCAGATTGTGAAGCGTGATTCATAACTCCAAAGAACACATTTCCACTGCTCCACAGTCCAATGGCGGTGAGCTTTACACCACTCAAGCCGATGCTTGGCATTGCGCATTGGTGATCTTGTGTGCGGCTGCTCGACCATGGAAACTAATTTACTAGTTATTTTGCTGACGTTGCAGTTTGGAATTCAGTTGTGAGTGTTGCAACCGAGGACAGACCCTTTTTATGCGCTTCCCCACTCGGCGGGCCCGTTCTGTGAGCTTGTGTGGCCTACTACTTCACGGTTGAGCCGTTGTTGCTCCTAGATGTTTCCACTTCACAATAACAGTTGACCGGGGCAGCTCTAGCAGGGCAGGAATTTGAAGAACTGACTTGTTGGAAAGGTGGCATCCTATGACGGTGCCACGTTGAAAGTCACTGAGCTCTTCAGTACCAGTCATTCTACTGTCAATGTTTGTCTATGGAGATTGCATGGCTGTCTGCTCGATTTTATACACCTGTCAGCAACGGGTGTGGCTGAAATAGCCTAATCTAATAATTTGAAGAGGTGTCCACATACTTTTGTATATATAGTGGACATGCCTGGTCCTGCTACTGGTAGGACTATAACATTATGTGAACTGACCTGAACAGGTTTAGGCTGGTCATCTATGATATGTAGGCTATAGCCGAGGTATAGACCTCGATGTGCATATCACTAACAACCCACTATTATACATTATAACCTAGCCTACTTTACATAATATAACATCTGCATATCACTAACAACCCACTACTATACATTATAACCTAGTCTACTTTACATAATATAACATCTACATATCACTAACAGACCACTACTATACATTATAACCTAGTCTACTTTACATAATATAACATCTACATATCACTAACAACCCACTACTATACATTATAACCTAGTCTACTTTACATAATATAACATCTACATATCACTAACAACCCACTAATATACATTATAACCTAGTCTACTTTACATAATATAACATCTACATATCACTAACAACCCACTAATATACATTATAACCTAGCCTACTTTACATAATATAACATCTACATATCACTAACAACCCACTAATATACATTATAACCTAGCCTACTTTACATAATATAACATCTACATATCACTAACAACCCACTACTATACATTATAACCTAGTCTACTTTACATAATATAACATCTACATATCACTAACAACCCACTACTATACATTATAACCTAGCCTACTTTACATAATATTCCCCCTCAGATCAATCATGTCCGTTTTAGCCCTTCTGTCTACATTCTCAGATACATTTAGAAAATAACAGATCGAAAGACAATAAATAGCCTACTGTTAGTGAATAATGATAATGATCTGCCTTCTGTCTGTACTGGGTCTGACGTTCAAATGTATGCAGATGATACAGTGATATATGTGCATGCAAAGAGCAAACAACAAGCTGCACAAGAACTCACTACTGTAATGGTCCAGGTTACAAAGTGGCTCAGTGACTCGTGTTTGCATCTCAATGTGAAAAAAACTGTTTGCATGTTCTTCACAAAGAGGGCAACAGATGCTACTGAGCCAGATGTCTATGTGTCAGGGGAGAAGCTCCAGGTGGTATCCGATTTTAAGTACCTTGGCATCATACTTGATTCCAACCTCTCTTTTAAAAAGCATGTGAAAAAGGTAATTCAAATAACCAAATTCAACCTAGCTAATTTCCGATTTATACGAAATTGTTTGACTACAGAGGTAGCAAAACTGTACTTCAAATCTATGATACTCCCCCACTTAACATACTGCTTGACTAGTTGGGCCCAAGCTTGCTGTACAACATTAAAACCTATTCAGTCTGTCTACAAACAGGCTCTCAAAGTGCTTGATAGGAAGCCCAATAGCCATCATCACTGTCACATCCTCAGAAAGCATGAGCTCCTGAGTTGGGAAAATCTTGTGCAATACACCGACGCATGTCTTGTATTCAAGATCCTAAATGGCCTGGCTCCCCCTCCACTCAGTATTTTTGTTAAACAGAAAACCCAGACATATGGCAGCAGATCCACAAGGTCTGCCATGAGAGGTGACTGTATAGTTCCCTTAAGGAAAAGCACCTTTAGTAAATCTGCTTTCTCTGTGAGAGCTTCCCATGTCTGGAATACACTGCCATCAGACACACATAACTGCACCACATATCACACTTTCACAAAATGCTTGAAGACATGGCTAAAGGTCAATCAGATTTGTGAACATGGTCCCTAGCTGTGTGTTGCCGCTTTCCATGTCTGTTGTCTGTGGAAACACTTTGTTGCTTTTATGAATTTTGTCTTGCTGCTTTTTGTTCTATGTTGCTCTGTCTGTATGATACGTCTTGCTTGTCCTATGTTGCTCTGTCTGTATGCTATGTCTTGCTTGTCCTATGTTGCTATGTCTTGTTCTATGTTGCTATTGTCTATATTGTAATTGTTTTTAATAACCTGCCCAGGGACTGCGGTTGAAAATTAGCCGGCTGGCTAAAACCGGCACTTTTACTGAAACGTTGATTAATGTGCACTGTCCCTGTAAAAATAAAAATAAACTCAAACTCAATACACATAATTGTGAGACATGTGTTGCTCTAAAACAGGGGTCGGGAACCTTTTTGACTAAGAGAAAATTATATTTATTTCAGTGAGAGCCATATAATATATTTTAAAAGTGAATTCAACTAAATGTCAGTATAATAAGCCTCTGAATTTATTCTTAAATAATGTTGTTATAATACTCACCATAATGCGACTTCTGGTGCTGCATGGATTTGCTGATGTCTTTGTAGTCTGGTTGGTACTTGGTGAGGTTAAGCTTCATGCAAGCGTTGAGGCTTTCATCCGTTAAACGTGATCGTAGGTTGGACTTGATGTTTTTAAGATGTGAGAATGACTGCTCACATGCATACGTAGATCCAAACATGGTCAATACAGCAATACTCACACGCTGCAGTGTGTGGTATGTGACAGGAAGCGCGTTCCAAGTTTTGAGAATCAGCTGGTCTTCGGGTTTAAGTTTTTTCATTTCTGTCCACATGTGCTTGCTCGCCAACTCCGCTTTCTGTCGTGTGATTCTTTCCAAATCTTCATTCAGTGACTTGAACTTATTCACCCACATGTCTGAGGCCTTCAGGTCAGCCACTTCTGCTTCAAAATCTCTGACGGAGACACCAGGAATGTAACTCAGGTCGGCTGTGTTCAGTGAACACTCGTTTGGAAGGGTGATGAACTTAAAAAGACGAGTGTGCTCACGAAATTCTCCAAAGCGTGCTTTGAAGGACTGTAGGAGACTGGATGTGCAGCGAGCTAGCTGGTGGAGATCAAAGTTTTGAATAGGCTCACTTGCTGTGCATGCATCTTTAAATTGGCTCAGTTTTTCAAAATGTAGTAAACGACCTGTTTCAAGATCCATGATGAAAAGTTCTAGCTTGTTTTCAAAAGCAAACACAGCTTGTTGAAGGGATAACACTGTATTTCCAATGCCTTGCATTTTCACGTTGAGCTGGTTCAGATGTTCAGTCATATCTACGAGATAGTAAAACTTGAGGAGCCACTCAGTTTCGGCTAGCCCAGGATGCTCGATGCCTTTCATTTCAAGGAAAGTCCGGATTTCTTTCAGGCAAGCCGCAAAACGGCTAAGCACCTTCCCTCTTGACAACCAACGCACATTGCTGTGCAAAAGCAGACCAGGATAGTTATTTCCAACTTCATCCAGCAGTGTTTTAAACTGGCGATTTTTTAAGGCTCGAGCAACAATAAAGTTGATCACACGAATGACCAGCGACATCACTTCCCCGAACTGCCTTTCACACATCTGAGCACAAAGTGCCTCCTGGTGTAGAATGCAATGGAAACTTAGGATGGGTCTATTTTCATGTTCACGGAGTAGCGCCACAAATCCTTTTTTATTCCCCACCATACACGGAGCACCATCAGTACACACTGAGAGAAGTTTATCCATAGGTAGATTTTTTTCTTGAGCAAACTCCATGAAAGACTTAAATAAATCCTCACCTCTTGTGGACCCTTTTAATGGCAGAACTGCAAGACTTTCTTCGCGCAGTGTGTCACCAACAGCATATCTTGCAATCACGCTGAACTACGACAAATGGCTCACGTCTGTTTACTCATCCAAAGCCAGGGAAAAGAACGGCGCTGCATTTATGTCCTTCACTTGCGTTTCCTCCACTTTGTTTGCCATCACGATGGTACGATCATGAACAGTTCTTGCCGACAGAGGCATGTCTTGTATCCGTTTAATTATCTTGTCTTTGTTCGGAAGATCATCAAAAAGTTCATTGGCTACATCCAGCATGAACATTTTAGCATACTCGCCATCTGTGAATGGTTTTCCGTTCCTCACTATTGCTAAAGATCCAGCAAAGCTAGCGGAATTATAGTCACCTTGCCGGGTCCATACGCGGAGTTGCTGCTGGCTAGCTTGCACCCTGCTCAGTAGCTCTTGGCACGCTTTCTTTCTGCTGTCTCCCGCAGGGTATTTTGATGCAAAGGTAGCATGGCGCGTGTCGAAGTGCCGCTTTACATTCGACCGTTTCATCGATGTAATTTTGTCATTGCAAATTAGACACACCGCAGAACCTGCTCTCTCCACAAAGGCGAATTCTTCGGTCCATTCGTCCTGAAATGTACGATACTCGTCATCTTTTTTTCTTTTCGCCATCTTCTTCGTCGAAGGGTTAGCTTTGAGCTAATGACCGAGCAGACTGATTCAAAAGGAGGCGTTTACCTGTTTTACCTAGCAACGGCCAACGTAGGCCAGTATCATTTAATTAAAATAATGGACAATTGCTCCTGCAGCCCTGAACAGGACATGAGCAGTGAAAAATCGATGGATGGATTAAAACAAGTGAGAATATTTTGTTTTATCTGCGAGCCAGATGCAATCATCAAAAGAGCCACACCTGGCTCGGGAGCCATAGGTTCCCGACCCCTGCTCTAGAACTACCTTAACAAACAGTGACTTATTATTATTATTGACAGTTACCATGGAGATGAAATGTCAACTACATGTTCATGTGATGCATTAAATCACCTGACTGTTTCGATATGTCTGTTAGTAAATGTTTTATTTCTAAGAGATAATGAATAAATGAGAACAATTGACATTCAAGAATTTGTTGTCACTGTGTTAACCACAACCAACATGCTGGATCTCTGTTTAGTTGTCACTGTGTTAACCACAACCAACATGCTGGATCTCTGTTTAGTTATCACTGTGTTAACCACAACCAACATGCTGGATCTCTGTTTAGTTGTCACTGTGTTAACCACAACCAACATGCTGGATCTCTGTTTAGTTGTCACTGTGTTAACCACAACCAACATGCTGGATCTCTGTTTAGTTGTCACTGTGTTAACCACAACCAACATGTTGGATCTCTGTTTAGTTGTCACTGTGTTAACCACAACCAACATGTTGGATCTCTGTTTAGTTGTCACTGTGTTAACCACAACCAACATGCTGGATCTCTGTTTAGTTGTCACTGTGTTAACCACAACCAACATGTTGGATCTCTGTTTAGGGGTCACTGTGTTAACCACAACCAACATGTTGGATCTCTGTTTAGGGGGCCCTGCCTCTAAAATGAGTCTCTCTGGGAAGAGAGAGGAAGGGGGTCCTGCCTCTAAAATGAGTCTCTCTGGGAAGAGAGAGGAGGAGGGCCCTGCCTCTAAAATGAGTCTCTCTGGGGAGAGAGAAGAGGAGGGACCTGCCTCTAAAATGAGTCTCTCTGGGAAGAGAGAGGAGGAGGGCCCTGCCTCTAAAATGAGTCTCTCTGGGGAGAGAGAGGAGGGGGGCCCTGCCTCTAAAATGAGTCTCTCTGGGGAGAGAGAGGAGGGGGGCCCTGCCTCTAAAATGCATCTCTCTGGGGGACATGACACCAAAGCTAAAAGGTAAGATGACAATTTTATGAAAAATGTATTAAATTTTTTTGTTGTTGATAGGAATAGAAAAGACGAGTGCGTCTTCCAGCCAGACTGCCAATAAATTACATCATGCAACCCTCCCGGTGAGAAAATTACCTCAACATGCCCCTCGAGAAGGCCGAGTGACGAAAATGAAAATACGTTTTTCTCAACCAGAGGTGATGTTCAGGCTTATTGATAATCGTTATAGTAATGAGGTATACCTGTACTTTCAAAACATGAGCATAAAAACAGGTAATAATAAACATGAATCATCATTATATTACTTTCACAGTAATCTGTTAAATGCTTTTTCAGTCCTTCCTCTTGCATCAGCAGTGTGGAAAGGGACAGAAAGAAGCACACAGGAGTTTTCCTGTGAGCGGGAGTGGTGGTGTATCCAGGGAGAAACTAATCTAATCTTCTGGAATGTCATTTGTGGTCTTATGCTGCCATCTATTGGAATTATGTAGCAACTGCAGTAGTACTGAATAATGTGTAATTCCTTACTAAAGTAGTAATTACTCAGAATTGCAAAATATAACATTTTCTAGTTCATTTTACCACTTACAACCATAAAATAACCATTTATAGCATAACAAACTGTGAAACTGACTTAAACCAAAAACTTTATACATTTACTTAATTATATAAAAATATATTTATTTAGATGAGTGACATTATCTTTCAAAGTAACAGCCCTGTAGACAAAGAACAGGCCATTTTCTCAAAAGTGAGGTTACAAGTTTATCATCTTTCAAAGCAGAATTACTTTCCCATTGCTCCTCAAAGACACCCAAGATGGCGTAGCAGTCGGACGTGTGTTTTGTCTTGTCCCGTCCTATTCCGTGTAAATTTCATTTTCCAAATTTGTTTTCGTACATATTTCTTATATATTTTAATCTCGCTTTCAATCTACGGACTGAATATACTCTCATGCAACCCGCCTCACCCAATGTGGTACGGATCTGCTATTAAAAAAATAAAATAATATTTCACCTTTATTTAACCAGGTAGGCTAGTTGAGAACAAGTTTTCATTTGCAACTGCGACCTGGCCAAGATAAAGCAAAGCAGTGTGACACAGACAACAACACAGAGTTACACATGGAGTAAACAATAAACAAGCCAATAACACAATAAACAAGTCAATGACACAGTAGAAAAAAGAAAGTCTATATATACAGTGTGTGCAAAAGGCATGAGGAGGTAGGCAATAAATAGGCCATAGGAGTGAATAATTACAATTTAGCAGTTTAACACTGGAGTGATAAATGAGCATATGATGATGTGCAAGTAGAGATACTGGTGTGCAAAAGAGCAGAAAAGTAAATAAAATAAAAACAGTATGGGGTGAGTTAGGTAGATTGGGTGGGCTATTTACAGATGGACTATGTACAACTTCAGAACCCCCATCAGAAGCTAGCCAGCTAACTAGCTACTAGCTAGTAGTCAGTTAGACACGGCTAGCGGTCTTCACCGTTAACTCGGACACCAGCCAGCCTCAGCTCGGTCAATACCTGCCAGTCTGCACAGCACGATATCAACCCAGAGCATATCAGACTGCTTTTTCTCTACCACATCTCCGGACTCCTACCGCAAGCTCTGAACCTTTACACCGGATTTTTTTATTTATTTTTTATTTCACCTTTATTTAACCAGGTAGGCAAGTTGAGAACACGTTCTCATTTACAATTGCGACCTGGCCAAGATAAAGCAAAAGCAGTTCGACACATACAACAACACATAGTTACACATGGAGTAAAACAAACATACAGTCAATAATACAGTGAAAAATAAGTCTATATACAATGTGAGCAAGTGAGGTGAGATAAGGGAGGTGAAGGCAAACAAAATATATATATAAATAAATAAAAATGTAAAAAGGCCATGGTGGCGAAGTAAATACAATATAGCAAGTAAAAACACTGGAATGGTTGGTTTGCAGTGGAAGAATGTGCAAAGTAGAGATAGAAATAATGGGGTGCAAAGGAGCAAAACAAATAAATACAGTAGGTAAAGAGGTAGTTGTTTGGGCTAAATTATAGATGGGCTATGTACAGGTGCAGTAATCTATGAGCTGCTCTGACAGCTGGTGCTTAAAGTGAGTGAGGGAGATTAGTGTTTCCAGTTTCAGAGATTTTTGTAGTTCGTTCCAGTCATTGGCATCAGAGAACTGGAAGGAGAGGCGGCCAAAGGAAGAATTGGTTTTGGGGGTGACCAGAGAGATATACCTGCTGGAGCGCGTGCTACAGGTAGGTGCTGCTATGGTGATCAGCGAGCTGAGATAAGGGGGGACTTTACCTAGCAGGGTCTTGTAGATGACCTGGAGCCAGTGGGTTTGGCGACGAGTATGAAGCGAGGGCCAGCCAACGAGAGTGTACAGGTCGCAGTGGTGGGTAGTATATGGGGCTTTGGTGACAAAACGGATGGCACTGTGATAGACTGCATCCAATTTATTGAGTAGGGTTTTGGAGGCTATTTTGTAAATGACATCACCGAAGTCGAGGATTGGTAGGATGGTCAGTTTTACAAGGGTATGTTTGGCAGCATGAGTGAAGGATGCTTTGTTGCGGAATAGGAAGCCAATTCTAGATTTAACTTTGGATTGGAGATGTTTGATGTGAGTCTGGAAGGAGAGTTTACAGTCTAACCAGACACCTAGGTATTTGTAGTTGTCCACATATTCTAAGTCAGAGCCGTCCAGAGTAGTGATGTTGGACAGGCGGGCAGGTGCAGGCAGCGATCGGTTGAAGAGCATGCATTTAGTTTTACTTGTATTTAAGAGCAATTGGAGGCCACGGAAGGAGAGTTGTATGGCATTGAAGCTCGCCTGGAGGGTTGTTAACACAGTGTCAAAAGAAGGGCCAGAAGTATACAGAATAGTGTCGTCTGCGTAGAGGTGGATCAGAGACTCACCAGCAGCAAGAGCGACATCATTGATGTATACAGAGAAGAGAGTTGGTCCAAGAATTGAACCCTGTGGCACCCCCATAGAGACTGCCAGAGGCCCGGACAACAGACCCTCCGATTTGACACACTGAACTCGATCAGAGAAGTAGTTGGTGAACCAGGCGAGGCAATCATTAGAGAAACCAAGGCTGTCGAGTCTGCCGATGAGGATGTGGTGATTGACAGAGTCAAAAGCCTTGGCCAGGTCAATGAATACGGCTGCACAGTATTGTTTCTTATCGATGGCGGTTAAAATATCGTTTATGACCTTGAGCGTGGCTGAGGTGCACCCATGACCAGCTCTGAAACCAGATTGCATAACGGAGAAGGTATGGTGGGATTCGAAATGGTCGGTAATCTGTTTGTTGACTTGGCTTTCGAAGACCTTAGAAAGGCAGGGTAGGATAGATATAGGTCTGTAGCTGTTTGGGTCAAGAGTGTCCCCCCCTTTGAAGAGGGGGATGACCGCAGCTGCTTTCCAATCTTTGGGAATCTCAGACGACACGAAAGAGAGGTTGAACAGGCTAGTAATAGGGGTGGCAACAATTTCAGCAGATAGTTTTAGAAAGAAAGGGTCCAGATTATCTAGCCCGGCTGATTTGTAAGGGTCCAGATTTTGCAGCTCTTTCAGAACATCAGCTGAATGTATTTGGGAGAAAGAGAAATGGGGAACGCTTGGGCGAGTAGCTGAGGGGAGGGCAGTGCTGTTGACCGGGGTCGGGGTAGCCAGGTGGAAAGCATGGCCAGCCGTAGAAAAATGCTTATTGAAATTCTCAATTATAGTGGATTTGTCGGTGGTGACAGTGTTTCCTATCTTCAGTGCAGTTGGAAGCTGGGAGGAGGTGTTCTTATTCTCCATGGACTTTACAGTGTCCCAGAACTTTTTAGAGTTTGTGTTGCAGGAAGCAAATTTCTGCTTGAAAAAGCTAGCCTTGGCTTTTCTAACTGCCTGTGTATATTGGTTTCTAGCTTCCCTGAAAAGTTGCATATCACGGGGGCTGTTCGATGCTAATGCAGAACACCATAGGATGTTTTTGTGTTGGTTAAGGGCAGTCAGGTCTGGAGAGAACCAAGGGCTATATCTGTTCCTGGTTCTAAATTTCTTGAATGGGGCATGCTTATTTAAGATGGTGAGGAAGGCATTTAAAAAAAATAACCAGACATCCTCTACTGACGGGATGAGATCAATATCCTTCCAGGATACCCCGGCCAGGTCGATTAGAAAGGCCTGCTCGCTGAAGTGTTTCAGGGAGCGTTTGACAGTGATGAGTGGAGGTCGTTTGACCACTGACCCATTACGGATGCAGGCAATGAGGCAGTGATTGCTGAGATCTTGGTTGAAAACAGCAGAGGTGTATTTGGAGGGCAAATTGGTTAGGATTATATCTATGAGGGTGCCCGTGTTTACGGATTTGGGGTGGTACCTGGTAGGTTCATTGATAATTTGTGTGAGACTGCTTTAGCACAATCGGCCAACCCTGATCTCTTTTCGATTTTTAATTCGATTATACCTTCCGGTAACCTGCCTCACCCAATGTGATACGGAATCGCTATTATTTTTTAACTTTGGAACACATTCAAGAACCCCCAGTAGCTAACCAGCTACAAGCTACTTAGCCATTTTTAACCGATGCTAGCAGCTTTTACCTTCTGCACAGACACCAGCCCTGTTATTAGCCTGGATATTACTCACCAATTTACCAGCATCGGACTGTCTCTCGACAACAACGCCGGATTCCTGCCGTAATCCCTGAGCCACTACTTCTGATCCTCACAGCTAGCCTGCAGCTAACACAGCTAGCAGAGCTAGTGCCACTGCTACGAAGCTAGCATCAGTTAGCAAACACAATTCTACAATCACAACCTCTCTTTCGCCATCGCCATCCGGCTTGGATTCTCTTTCGACACGACCACATCTGGTCTGCAGACGAATACACCATCCGCTGTACCCTCAACCGGCCTCCGTCTGAGCAGACCCCCTCCGTCTGAGCAGACCACCCCCCCGGGCTACTAACTTTAAACACCGCGTGCTAGCTTAGCGGCGACTTCCCTGCTCCATCTACGGCTGCCCCCTGGACACTATGATCACCTGGCTACATAGCTGATGCCTGCCGGACTGTCCATTAATTCACGGTACTCCATTCTGTTTATTTGTGTTTTATCTGTCGGCTCTGTGTTTTAACTCAGGCTCTGTGTGTAGTTAATCCGACCCTCTCTGCCTAGTCGTCGCCATTTTTACCTGCTGTTGCTGTGTTAGCTGACTAGCTGCTGTTATCTCACCTGTTGTTTTAGCTAGCTCTCCCAATCAAGACCTGCAATCACTTTATGCCTTACTGTATGTCTCTCTCAAATATCAATATGCCTTGTATACTGTTGTTCAGGCTAGTTATCATTGTTTTGGTTTGCAATGGACCCCGTAGTTCCACTCTCCGTACCTCTGATACCTCTTTTGTCCCACCTCCCACACATGCGGTGACCTCACCCATTGAGACCAGCATGTCCAGAGATACAACCTCTCTTATCATCACCCAGTGCCTGGGCTTGCCTCCGCTGTACCCGTGCCCCACCATACCCCTGTCTGCACATTATGCCCAGAATCTATTCTACCACGGCCATAAATCTGCTCCTTTTATTCCTTGTCTCCAACGCTCTAGGTGACCAGTTTTGATAGCCTTTAGCCGCACCCTCATCCTACTACTCCTCTGTTCCTCGGGTGATGTGGAGGTAAACCCAGGCCCTGCATGTCCCCAGGCACCCTCATTTGTTGACTTCTGTGATCGAAAAAGCCTTGGCCTCATGCATGTCAACATCAGAAGCCTCCTCCCTAAGTTTGTCTTACTCACCGCTTTAGCACACTCTGCCAACCCTGATGTCCTTGCCGTGTCTGAATCCTGGCTTAGGAAGGCCACCAAAAATTCTGAGATTTCCATACCCAACTATAACACTTTCCGTCAAGATAGAACTGCCAAAGGGGGAGGAGTTGCAATCTACTGCAGAGATAGCCTGCAAAGTTCTGTCATACTTTCCAGGTCTATGCCCAAACAGTTCGAACTTCTAATTTTAAAAATGAATCTCTCCAGAAATAAGTCTCTCACTGTTGCCGCCTGCTACCGACCCCCCTCAGCTCCCAGCTGTGCCCTGGACACCATCTGTGAATTGATCGCTCCCCATCTAGCTTCAGAGTTTGTTCTGTTAGGTGACCTAAACTGGGATATGCTTAACACCCCGGCAGTCCTACAATCTAAGCTAGATGCCCTCAATCTCACACAAATCATCAAGGAACCCACCAGGTACAACCCGAAATCCGTCAACATGGGCACCCTAATAGACATTATCCTGACCAACCTGCCCTCCAAAATACACCTCTGCTGTCTTCAATCAAGATCTCAGCGATCACTGCCTCATTGCCTGTATCCGCTACGGGTCCGCGGTCAAACGACCACCCCTCATCACTGTCAAACGCTCCCTAAAACACTTCTGCGAGCAGGCCTTTCTAATCGACCTGGCCCGGGTACCCTGGAAGGATATTGACCTCATCCCGTCAGTTGAGGATGCCTGGTCATTCTTTAAAAGTTACTTCCTCACCATATTAGACAAGCATGCTCCATTCAAAAAATGCAGAACTAAGAACAGATATAGCCCTTGGTTCACTCCAGACCTGACTGCCCTCGACCAGCACAAAAACATCCTGTGGCGAACTGCAATAGCATCGAAGAGCCCCCGCGATATGCAACTGTTCAGGGAAGTCAGGAACCAATACACGCAGTCAGTCAGGAAAGCAAAGGCCAGCTTTTTCAAGCAGAAATTTGCATCCTGTAGCTCTAACTCCAAAATGTTCTGGGATACTGTAAAGTCCATGGAGAACAAGAACACCTCCTCCCAGCTGCCCACTGCACTGAGGCTAGGTAACACGGTCACCACCGATAAATCCGTGATAATCGAAGACTTCAACAAGCATTTCTCAATGGCTGGCCATGCCTTCCTCCTGGCGACTCCAACCTTGGCCAACAGCCCTGCCCCCCCCGCTGCTACTCGCCCAAGCCTCCCCAGCTTCTCCTTTACCCAAATCCAGATAGCAGATGTTCTGAAAGAGCTGGAAAACCTGGACCCATACAAATCAGCTGGGCTTGACAATCTGGACCCCCTATTTCTGAAACTGTCCGCCGCCATTGTCGCACCCCCTATTACCAGCCTGTTCAACCTCTCCTTCGTATCATCTGAGATCCCCAAGGATTGGAAAGCTGCCGCGGTCATCCCCCTCTTCAAAGGGGGAGACACCCTGGACCCAAACTGTTACAGACCTATATCCATCCTGCCCTGCCTATCTTATGTCTTCGAAAGCCAAGTCAACAAACAGATCACTGACCATCTCGAATCCCACCGTACCTTCTCCGCTGTGCAATCCGGTTTCCGAGCCGGTCACGGGTGCACCTCAGCCACGCTCAAGGTACTAAACGATATCATAACCGGCATCGATAAAAGACAGTACTGTGCAGCCGTCTTCATCGACCTGGCCAAGGCTTCGACTCTGTCAATCACCATATTCTTATCGGCAGACTCAGTAGCCTCGGTTTTTCTAATGACTGCCTTGCCTGGTTCACCAACTACTTTGCAGACAGAGTTCAGTGTGTCAAATCGGAGGGCATGTTGTCCGGTCCTCTGGCAGTCTCTATGGGGGTACCACAGGGTTCAATTCTCGGGCCGACTCTTTTCTCTGTATATATCAATGATGTTGCTCTTGCGGCGGGCGATTCCCTGATCCACCTCTACGCAGACGACACCATTCTGTATACTTCTGGCCCTTCCTTGGACACTGTGCTATCTAACCTCCAAACGAGCTTCAATGCCATACAACACTCCTTCCGTGGCCTCCAACTGCTCTTAAACGCTAGTAAAACCAAATGCATGCTCTTCAACCGTTCGCTGCCTGCACCCGCACGCCCGACTAGCATCACCACCCTGGACGGTTCCGACCTAGAATATGTGGACATCTATAATTACCTAGGTGTCTGGCTAGACTGCAAACTCTCCTTCCAGACTCATATCAAACATCTCCAATCCAAAATCAAATCTAGAGTCGGCTTTCTATTTCGCAACAAAGCCTCCTTCACTCACGCCGCCAAACTTACCCTAGTGAAACTGACTATCCTACCGATCCTCGACTTTGTCGATGTCATCTACAAAATGGCTTCCAATACTCTACTCAGCAAACTGGATGCAGTTTATCACAGTGCCATCCGTTTTGTTACTAAAGCACCTTATACAACCCACCACTGCGACCTGTATGCCCTAGTCGGCTGGCCCTCGCTACATGTTCGTCGTCAGACCCACTGGCTCCAGGTCATCTACAAGGCTATGCTAGGTAAAGTGCCGCCTTATCGCAGTTCACTGGTCACGATGGCTACACACACCCGTAGCACACGCTCCAGCAGGTGTATCTCACTGATCATCCCTAAAGCCAAAACCTCATTTGGACGCCTTTCCTTCCAGTTCTCTGCTGCCTGCGACTGGAACGAATTGCAAAAATCTCTGAAGTTGGAGACTTTTATCTCCCTCAACAACTTTAAACATAGGATATTGACCTCATCCCGTCAGTAAAGGCTGCCTGGTTGCTCTTTAAAAGTGCTTTCCTCACCATCTTAAATAAGCATGACACAGTCAAAAAATGTAGAACTAAGAACAGATATAGCCCTTGGTTCACCCCAGACTTGACTGCCCTTAACCAGCACAAAAACATCCTGTGGTGTTCTGTATTAGCATCAAATAGTCCCAGCGATATGCAACTTTTCAGGGAAGTCAGGAACCAATATACACAGTCAGTTAGGAAAGCAAAGGCTTTTTCAAACAGAAATTTGTTTCCTATAGCACTAATTCCAAAACGTTTTGGGACACTGTAAAGTCCATGGAGAATAAGAGCACCTCCTCCCAGCTGCCCACTGCACTGAGGCTAGGAAACTTTGCCACCACCGATATATCTAAAATAATTGATCATTTCAACAAGCATTTTTCTACGGCTGGCCATGCTTTCCACCTGGCTACCCCTACCCCGGCCAACAGCGCTGCACTCCCAGCAGCAACTTGCCCAAGCCCCCCCCACTTCTCCTTCACCCAAATCCAGACAACTGATGTTCTGAAAGAGCTGCAAAATCTGGATCCCTACAAATCAGCTGGACTAGACAATCTGGACCTTCTCTTTCTAAAATTATCCACCGAAATTGTTGCAACCCCTATTACTAGCCTGTTCAACCTCTCTTTCGTATCGTCTGAGATCCCCAAAGATTGGAAAGCTGCCGCTGTCATCTCCCTCTTCGAAGGGGGAGACACTCTATTCCCAAACTGCTGCAGACCTATATCCATCCTGCCCTGCCTTTCTAAAAATCTTTGAAAGCCAAGTTAACAAACAGATCACCGACCATTTCGATAAAAGACAGCCGTCTTCATCGACCTGGCTGAGGCTTTCGACTCTGTCAAATACTGCATTCTTATTGGCAGACTCAATAGCCTTGGTTTCTCAAATGACTGCCTCACCTGGTTCACCAACTACCTCTCAGATAGAGTTCAGTGTGTCAAATCGGAGGGCCTGTTGTCCGGACCTCTGGCAGTCTCTATGGGGGTGCCACATGGTTCGATTCTCAGGCCGACTCTTTTCTCTGTATACATCAATGTTGTCGCTCTTGCTGCTGGTGATTCTCTGATCCACCTCTACGCAGACGACACCATTATGTATACATCTGGCCAACTGATCACTGCCTGCACCTGCCCGCCTGACTAGCATCACCACTCTGGACGGTTCTGACTTAGAATATGTGGACAACTACAAATACCTAGGTGTCTGGTTGGACTGTAAACTCTCCTTCCAGACTCACATTAAGCATCTCCAATCCAAAATTAAATCTAGAATCGGCTTCCTATTTTGCAACAAAGCTTCCTTCACTCATGCTGCCAAACATACCCTCGTAAAACTGACTATCCTACCGATCCTTGACTTCGGCGATGTCATTTACAAAATAGTCTCACCAAAGCCCCATATACTACCCACCACTGTGACCTGTATGCTCTAGTCGGCTGGCCCTCGCTACATATTTGTCGCCAAACCCACAGGCTCCAGGTCATCTATAAGTCTTTGCTAGGTAAAGCCCCGCCTTATCTCAGCTCACTGGTCACCATAGCAACACCGACCCGTAGCACGCGCTCCAGCAGGTATATAACACTGGTCATCCCCAAAGCCAACACTTTCTTTAGCCGCCTTTCCTTCCAGTTCTCTGCTGCCATTGTTTGAAACGAATTGCAAAAATCACTGAAGCTGGAGTCTTATATCTCCCTCTCTAACTTTAAGCATCAGCTGTCTGAGCAGCTTATGTTTATGTGCGAGGGGGATGAAGTTACCCTTGGACACTGATCCAGGGTCAGGTTCGTTCCCATCACCACAGGATTGGATGATGCGTAACTGAACTTAGATCTGTGTCTGAGATCGTCTTCAGTACTGCTAGCAGATATTGTGCCTTCTGTTTGTTTTATAAAGCAGATATTGTACCTATACACAGCCAATCTGTAAATAGCACACCCTACTACCTCATCCCCATATTATTACTTACCCTGTTGCTCTTTTGCACCCCAGTATCTCTACTTGCACATTGTCTAGCTCTGAGTCTCTACTTTTATCAATGTAATAAATATAATTTCTAATTTTGCTACATAAGACCGAATCAAGCCGGTCGGTCACATTTGACTGTGTAAAACCTAGCAGTACTACTGATTTCTCTGAGAGTGAGGCAGATATATATTATTACTGTATAAAACCTAGCAGTACTACTGATTTCTCTGAGAGTGAGGCAGATATATATTATTACTGTGTAAAACCTAGCAGTACTACTGATTTCTCTGAGGCTGAGGCAGATATATATTATTACTATGTAAAACCTAGCAGTACTACTGATTTCACTGAGAGTGAGGCAGATATATATTATTACTGTATAAAACCTAGCAGTACTACTGATTTCTCTGAGGCTGAGGCAGATATATATTATTACTGTGTAAAACCTAGCAGTACTACTGATTTCTCTGAGAGTGAGGCAGATATATATTATTACTGTGTAAAATCTAGCAGTACTACTGATTTCTCTGAGAGTGAGGCAGATATATATTATTACTGTGTAAAACCCAGCAGTACTACTGATTTCTCTGAGAGTGAGGCAGATATATATTATTACTGTGTAAAACCTAGCAGTACTACTGATTTCTCTGAGACTGAGGCAGATATATATTATTACTGTGTAAAACCTAGCAGTACTACTGATTTCTCTGAGAGTGAGGCAGATATATATTATTACTGTGTAAAACCTAGCAGTACTACTGATTTCTCTGAGACTGAGGCAGATATATATTATTACTGTGTAAAACCTAGCAGTACTACTGATTTCTCTGAGAGTGAGGCAGATATATATTATTACTGTGTAAAACCTAGCAGTACTACTGATTTCTCTGAGGCTGAGGCAGATATATATTATTACTGTGTAAAACCTAGCAGTACTACTGATTTCACTGAGAGTGAGGCAGATATATATTATTACTGTATAAAACCTAGCAGTACTACTGATTTCTCTGAGGCTGAGGCAGATATATATTATTACTGTGTAAAACCTAGCAGTACTACTGATTTCTCTGAGAGTGAGGCAGATATATATTATTACTGTGTAAAATCTAGCAGTACTACTGATTTCTCTGAGAGTGAGGCAGATATATATTATTACTGTGTAAAACCCAGCAGTACTACTGATTTCTCTGAGAGTGAGGCATATATATATTATTACTGTGTAAAACCCAGCAGTACTACTGATTTCTCTGAGAGTGAGGCAGATATATATTATTACTGTGTAAAACCTAGCAGTACTACTGATTTCTCTGAGAGTGAGGCAGATATATATTATTACTGTGTAAAACCTAACAGTACTACTGATTTCTCTGAGAGTGGGGCAGATATATATTATTACTGTGTAAAACCTAACAGTACTACTGATTTCTCTGAGAGTGGGGCAGATATATATTATTACTGTGTAAAACCTAGCAGTACTACTGATTTCTCTGAGAGTGAGGCAGATATATATTATTACTGTGTAAAACCTAGCAGTACTACTGATTTCTCTGAGAGGGAGGCAGATATATATTATTACTGTGTAAAACCTAGCAGTATTACTGATTTCTCTGAGAGTGAGGCAGATATATATTATTACTGTGTAAAACCTAGCAGTACTACTGATTTCTCTGAGAGGGAGGCAGATATATATTATTACTGTGTAAAACCTAGCAGTACTACTGATTTCTCTGAGAGTGAGGCAGATATATATTATTACTCTGTAAAACCTAGCAGTACTACCGATTTCTCTGAGAGTGAGGCAGATATATATTATTACTCTGTAAAACCTAGCAGTACTACTTACTTCTCCGAGAGGGAGCCGGATATTAAGCATTAAGCAAAAAACATGACTATTTGTCTCTCTGAAATGAAACCATCAAGTAATAGATTTTAAACAAATACATGTCTGTCATTGAACAATCGCATTCCATGATTAGCTAGTGAAAAACAGACCAATCTCTTTCATAATTTCTTTAAACAATAAAAGCAAATTTACGCACATTTCTGAAAAAGGATGTAGAGCGTTTTGGAATGAAACTTTGGAATGAAATGTTTCCCAATCTGAGCTCAGAGTAGATGAGAGATGTAATGTTTGTCTCTGTTGTGTTGAAGCCCAATCAAGCAGGAGAGACCAGCCTCCCCTGTACCCAGCTGTGTGTCCATGAAGAGTGACCGGTCTATGGAACAACCTTTTAACTTTTCTACTGAACAAAGGTAAGAAGAACTCATGGGTCATGGTCAGTGAGTTAAACAACACTGTCTCTAGTCATTTCTCTCCCATTTTCCCATTTCAATTTGTTGTTTTCATAATCCATAGGCTAATAATTTTGTCCATTTTCATAGTCCAAAAACAATATTAAACAAACACAACATTCCCTCCCTGTGTGTGTGTGTGTGTGTGTATGTGTGTGTGTGTGTGTGTGTGTGTGTGTGTGTGTGTGTGTGTGTGTGTGTGTGTGTGTGTGTGTGTGTGTGTGTGTGTGTGTGTGTGTGTGTGTGTGTGTGTGTGTGTGTGTGTGTGTGTGTGTGTGTGTGTACTCCCTGGATGAGGAGATGTAATCTCATGTTTTGTCCACAGAAACCAACAGGAGAGATCAGAGTCAGAGATTCTCAGTGGTCAGTCTTCCCAGAGTCATCAAACAGACCTGGCCTCCATATTCAGTGTATGTGGTCCTGTTATGTACATTTGTTTTTGTTTACCTCAAGTAAAGTTGATCTGTCAATCATTCATTAATGTGTTAATGAGAAAGCATTTTGTCTCTTGCTTAACTCATTTACTTAATTTATTCCAGATGCTTGAAGAGAAAATTATGACATTTGTGAAGAACGAGCTGAAGGTGTTCAAGAGGATTCTTAGTCCAGAACTCCCAGAAGGCTTTGAGAGTCAGAAGCAGGATAAGGAAGTGGTGGATGCTGAAGATGAGAAGCAGGAGAGCAGTGCCAGAGAGGGGGCTCTGAAGATCACACTGCACGTCCTGAGGAAAATGAACCAGAAGGAGCTTGCTGACACGCTGGAGAAATGTAAGAGCTGTCTGCCTCATGTTGAATGCTGTTTTATAACATTTAAAAGCTGTAGCTAAAGTACAGCTAAAGTAGCTGTGTAACTCAATGATATTGTAGCAGCCTTAACTAGAGGTCGACCGATTATGATTTTTCAACGCAGATACCGATACCGATTATTGGACGACCAAAAAAGCAGATACATTTTTTTTTACATTTAATTGTAATAATGACATTTACAACAACACTGAATGAACACTTATTTTAACTTAATATAATACATCAATAAATCAATTTAGCCTCAAATAAATAATGAAACATGTTCAATTTGGTTTAAATAATGCAAAAACACAGTGTTGGAGAAGAAAGTAAAAGTGCAATATGTGCCATGTAAGAAAGCTAACGTTTAAGTTCCTTGCTCAGAACATGAGAACATATGAAAGCTGGTGGTTCCTTTTAACATGAGTCTTCAATATTCCCAGATAAGAAGTTTTAAGTTGTAGTTATTATAGGAATTATAGGACTATTTCCCTCTATACCATTTGTATTTCATTAACCTTTGACTATTGGATGTTCTTATAGGCACTTTAGTATTGCCAGTGTAACAGTATAGCTTCCGTGCCTCTCCTCGCTCCTCCCTGGGCTTGAACCAGGAACACAACGACAACAGCCACCCTCGAAGCAGCGTTACCTATGCAGAGCAAGGGGAACAACCACTCCAAGGCTCAGAGCGAGTGACGTTTGAAACGCTATTAGCGCGCGCTAACTAGCTAGCCATTTCACTTCGGTTACACCAGCCTCATCTCGGGAGTTGATAGGCTTGAAGTCATAAACAGCTCAATGCTTGACGCACAACGAAGAGCTGCTGGCAAAACGCACGAAAGTGCTGTTTGAATGAATGTTTACGCGCCTGCTTCTGCCTACCACCGCTCAGTCAGATACTTAGATACTTGTATGCTTGTATGCTCAGTCAGATTATATGCAACGCAGGACACGCTAGATAATATCTAGTAATATCATCAACCATGTGTAGTTAACTAGTGGTTATGATTGATTGTTTGTTTTTTATAAGATAAGTTTAATGCTAGCTAGCAACTTACCTTGGCTTACTGCATTCGCGTAACAGGCAGTCTCCTTGTGGAGTGCAATGAGAGAGAGGCAGGTCGTTATTGCGTTGGACTAGTTAACCTGAAGGTTGCAAGATTGGATCCCCCGAGCTGACAAGGTGAAAATCTGTCATTCTGCCCCTGAACGAGGCAGTTAACCCACCGTTCCTAGGCCGTCATTGAAAATAAGAATGTGTTCTTAACTGACTTGCCTAGTTAAATAAAGAAGAAAAAAATCGGTGTCCAAAAATACCGATTTTCCGATTGTTCCGATCGACCATTCAGATTAATCGGTCGACCTCTAGCCTTAACACAACACCAAGTGACCTCATCAAGTAGCAGCAGGGATGTGTTGTGGTGATTAATTTAGAGAGAGAGACAACATTAATAATACCATCAATAATACCAATAATAATATAATCAGTCACACCAGTCTGTAATGCATTATGAAAACATTTACACATTTATACAGTCAGTTAATAGAATAAATGATTATAATGTAAAACGTTATAACCGTCTTACAATACTGTAGTCATTAAAACAGACGTAATATTAATATCCTCTGTGTTATTTCTAGATTCAGATGAGCTTGTTGTGATTTGCCAACGTGAACTCAAATCTAATCTGAAGAAGAAGTTTCAATGTGTATTTGAGGGGATCGCTCAACAAGGAAACCCAACACTTCTCAATAAGATCTACACAGAGCTCTACATCACAGAGGGTGGAACAGGAGAGGTCAATAATGAACATGAGCTGAGACAGATTGAGACAACAACCAGGAAACAAGCAAGACCAGAGACTGCAATCAAATGTAACGACATCTTCAAACCCTTGACTGGACAAGACAACCTTATCAGAACTGTGCTGACAAAGGGAGTCGCTGGCATTGGAAAAACAGTCTCTGTGCAGAAGTTCATTCTGGACTGGGCTGAAGGAAAAGCAAATCAGGATGTCCAATTTGTATTTTCATTCCCTTTCCGGGAGCTGAATTTGATGAAAGGGGACAAACACACTTTGATTGAACTTCTCAAGCACTTCTCAATGGAAACCAAACAATCAAGAATCTCCAACTATGACAAGTACAAAGTTCTGTTCATCTTTGATGGTCTGGATGAGTGCCGACTGCCCCTAGACTTCCAGAAGAACAAGATCTGTTGTGACGTCACAGAGTCAACCTCAGTGGATGTTCTGCTGACAAATCTCATCAAGGGAAATATGCTTCCCTCTGCTCTCCTCTGGATAACTACCCGACCTGCAGCAGCCAATAAGATCCCTTCAGGGTGTGTTGACCAGGTGACAGAGGTACGAGGGTTCAATGACCCACAGAAGGAGGAGTACTTCAGGAAGAGATTCAGTGATGAGGATCTTGCCAGCAGAATCATCTCACACATAAAGACATCAAGGAGCCTCCACATCATGTGCCACATTCCAGTCTTCTGTTGGATTTCTGCAACAGTCCTTCAACATATGCTGAAACATAAGAGAGAAGAGATGCCCAAGACTCTGACTGAGATGTACACACACCTTGTGGTGTTTCATACCAAACAGAAGAATGAAAAGTATCTTGGGAAAGAAGAGACAGGTCCACACTGGAATAAAGAGAGCATTCTGTCACTGGGAAAACTGGCTTTTCAACAGCTTGTGAATGGCAATCTGATTTTCTATGAAGGAGACCTGAAAGAGGCTGGCATTGATGTCAATGAAGCCTCAGTGTACCTAGGATTGTGCACACAGATCGTTAAAGAGGAATGGGGGCTGTACCAGGACAAGGTGTACTGCTTTGTTCATCTGAGCATTCAGGAGTTTCTGGCTGCTGTATATGTGTTCCTCTCATTCATCAACAACAATGAGAATCTAATGGCCGAACCGCAAACAAAGTCCAGTATCTTTTCTTCGCTGTTCAGAGACAAGCCTGAAGTTACTTTCTATAAGAGTGCTGTGGATAAAGCCTTACAAAGTGAGACGGGAAACCTGGACCTTTTCCTCCGCTTCCTTCTGGGCCTCTCACTGGAGTCCAATCAGAAGCACTTACGAGGTCTACTGACAAAGACAAGAAGCAGCTCACAGAGCCATGAAAAAACAGTGAAGTACATCAAGAAGAAGATCGGGGAGAATCTCTCTCCAGAGAGGAGCATCAATCTGTTCCACTGTCTGAATGAACTGAATGACCATTCTCTAGTGAAGGAGATCCAAAGCTACCTAAAATCAGGAAGTCTCTCAAAACCCAAACTGTCACCTGCACAGTGGTCAGCTCTGGTCTTTGTGTTGCTGACTTCAGAAAAGGAGCTGGATGTGTTTGACCTGAAGAAATACTCCAGATCAGAGGAAGGTCTTCTGAGGCTGTTGCCAGTGGTCAAAGCCTCCAGAGCTGCTCTGTGAGTAAATACAATTACATTTAAGAACTAATCATCAGGAAGCAATATTCAGTTTAGAGAGAAATATAATATTATAATCCGTAAATAATATTATATTGAAAACATATTGAATAAATGCATTGATTTTCACATTAGTATAACAATATGACCGTACAATTCTAGGAGAAGGAAGATGAATCTATATGTTGTTTGGGAGAATCAACCAAATGCATCTGCCATTGTCCTTCTACACTACTCGTTAAATTAACAGTGTGTTTGTGAAGTCATGATGATCTCTTTGTCAGGCTGTCAGGCTGTCTAGTCACAGAGGAAGGCTGTGCTTCTCTGGTCTCAGCTCTGAGGTCAAACCCCTCACACCTGAGAGAGCTGGATCTGAGTAACAATGACCTGAAGGATTCAGGAGTGAAGCTGCTCTCTGCTGGACTGGGGAATCCCCACTGTAAACTGGAGACTCTGAGGTCAGTATTCCTGTAGTTGGTCAACAAGTGATAACTGTTCACCAGATCCACATGTGTTTACCAGACACACATAGTCCACACCATATGTGTTTGAACAGTGAAGCTTCCAGTTTTAAATTTGGTGCTGTCCTCCAGCATTTTGGATTTGAGATTGAATGTTTCATATTAGGTGACAGTACAGAATGTCACCTTCTATTTGAGGTTAATGGTGAGAGGTTAGTATGTTTTGTTGTAGTCTCTGTTATTGGTAATGGTGAGAGGTTAGCATGTTTTGTTGTAGTCTCTGTTATTGGTAATGGTGAGAGGTTAGCATGTTTTGTTGTAGTCTCTGTTATTGGTAATGGTGAGAGGTTAGTATGTTTTGTTGTTGCCTCTGTTATTGGTAATGGTGAGAGGTTAGCATGTTTTGTTGAAACCTCTGTTATTGGTAATGGTGAGAGGTTAGCATGTTTTGTTGTAGCCTCTGTTATTGGTAATGGTGAGAGGTTAGCATGTTTAGTTGAAACCTCTGTTATTGGTAATGGTGAGAGGTTAGCATGTTTTGTTGTATCCTCTGTTATTGGTAATGGTGTGAGGTTAGCATGTTTTGTTGTAGCCTCTGTTATTGGTAATGGTGAGAGGTTAGCATGTTTTGTTGTATCCTCTGTTATTGGTAATGGTGAGAGGTTAGCATGTTTTGTTGTAGCCTCTGTTATTGGTAATGGTGAGAGGTTAGCATGTTTTGTTGTATCCTCTGTTTTTGGTAATGGTGAGAGGTTAGCATGTTTTGTTGTAGTCTCTGTTATTGGTAATGGTGAGAGGTTAACATGTTTTGTTGTAGCCTCTGTTATTGGTAATGGTGAGAGGTTAGCATGTTTTGTTTTAGCCTCTGTTATTGGTAATGGTGAGAGGTTAGCATGTTTTGTTGTAGTCTCTGTTATTGGTAATGGTGAGAGGTTAGCATGTTTTGTTGTAGCCTCTGTAATTTTCTCACTCATTATTATTCATGATTCATTCATGATCTTTCTCAATCATGGCATCATCAGGCTTGGTGAAGTCATTGCGTTCAAGTAATATGGGACCAAATACTATACTTTTGACTACTTTAATACACTATAAGTGAATTGGTCAGAATACTTATGACTTCTTCAAATGGGGGGACTAGATACATAAAGTGCTTTTATTTTTTTAAATTGTGAAACATGTGTATTAAAATACCCTCAAATGAAAGGTGACATTATATACTGTCACCTCATATGAAACATTTGATCTCAAATCCAAAATGCTGGAGTACAGAGACACATTTAAAATGTTAGCTTCACTGTCAAAATAGATATGGTGTGGACAGTATACTCAATACAATCTAAATCTGATACCTCACTGTAACGACTCTCGTCATTGGATGAAGGAGAGGAGGACCAAAACGCAGCGTGGTATGTATCCATAATTATTAGGCTACTTTTCTAGACGAACAAAACAATAAACAAAACGAAACCAACGATGCTACAGTCCTGAACATGTGAACAATGAAAAAAGAAAGAACGCAACGAACAGGAACAATCACCCACAAACAAACAGTGAACACAGCCTACCTAAATATGGTTCCCAATCAGAGACAACGTAAAACACCTGGCTCTGATTGAGAACCATATCAGGCTAATCAGACACACCTAAACCAAATAAACACACAACACAGAATATACCCACCCAGCTCACGTCCTGACCAACTTAACACAGACTAAACAAAGGAAATAAGGTCAGGAACGTGACACTCACTGTCTGTCTTTTGATTGATACTGCTTTTAAACTGGTCTGGTCAGTCTACTCAAATATTTGTTCTATACATGCTTCTCTCTGCAGGCAATATTTGATCATTTGTCTTTTCTAATAATGAAACATTCATTTATGAATAGATATGGCAGGTTTCAGGACGCTGATATATCTGAATATGTTGAAAAAATATATTGCCACTATTTTCACCACCAAAGAATAACAGTGTGATTTTAATATGATTTGACTCTTTGCAGGCTGTCAGGCTGTCTAGTCACAGAGGAAGGCTGTGCTTCTCTGGTCTCAGCTCTGAGGTCAAACCCCTCACACCTGAGAGAGCTGGACCTGAGTAACAATGACCTGAAGGATTCAGGAGTGAAGCTGCTCTCTGCTGGACTGGGGAATCCCCACTGTAAACTGGAGACTCTGAGGTCAGTATTCCTGTAATTGGTCAACAAGTGATAACTGTTCACCAGATCCACATGTGTTTACCAGACACACATAGTCCACACCATATGTGTTTGAACAGTGAAGCTTCCAGTTTTAAATTTGGTGCTGTCCTCCAGCATTTTGGATTTGAGATTGAATGTTTCATATTAGGTGACAGTACAGAATGTCACCTTCTATTTGAGGTTAATGGTGAGAGGTTAGTATGTTTTGTTGTAGCCTCTGTTATTGGTAATGGTGAGAGGTTAGCATGTTTTGTTGTAGTCTCTGTTATTGGTAATGGTGAGAGGTTAGCATGTTTTGTTGTAGTCTCTGTTACTGGTAATGGTGAGAGGTTAGTATGTTTTGTTGTTGCCTCTGATATTGGTAATGGTGAGAGGTTAGCATGTTTTGTTGTAGTCTCTGTTACTGGTAATGGTGAGAGGTTAGTATGTTTTGTTGTTGCCTCTGATATTGGTAATGGTGAGAGGTTAGCATGTTTTGTTGAAACCTCTGTTATTGGTAATGGTGAGAGGTTAGCATGTTTTGTTGTAGCCTCTGTTATTGGTAATGGTGAGAGGTTAGCATGTTTTGTTGAAACCTCTGTTATTGGTAATGGTGAGAGGTTAGCATGTTTTGTTGTACCCTCTGTTATTGGTAATGGTGTGAGGTTAGCATGTTTTGTTGTAGCCTCTGTTATTGGTAATGGTGAGAGGTTAGCATGTTTTGTTGTATCCTCTGTTATTGGTAATGGTGAGAGGTTAGCATGTTTTGTTGTAGCCTCTGTTATTGGTGATGGTGAGAGGTTAGTATGTTTTGTTGTAGTCTCTGTTATTGGTAATGGTGAGAGGTTAACATGTTTTGTTGTAGCCTCTGTTATTGGTAATGGTGAGAGGTTAGCATGTTTTGTTGTAGCCTCTGTTATTGGTAATGGTGAGAGGTTAGCATGTTTTGTTGTATCCTCTGTTATTGGTAATGGTGAGAGGTTAGTATGTTTTGTTGTAGCCTCTGATATTGGTAATGGTGAGAGGTTAGCATGTTTTGTTGTATCCTCTGTTATTGGTAATGGTGAGAGGTTAGCATGTTTTGTTGTAGCCTCTGTTATTGGTAATGGTGAGAGGTTAGTATGTTTTGTTGTAGTCTCTGTTATTGGTAATGGTGAGAGGTTAACATGTTTTGTTGTAGCCTCTGTTATTGGTAATGGTGAGAGGTTAGCATGTTTTGTTGTAGCCTCTGTTATTGGTAATGGTGAGAGGTTAGTATGTTTTGTTGTAGCCTCTGTTATTGGTAATGGTGAGAGGTTAGCATGTTTTGTTGTATCCTCTGTTATTGGTAATGGTGAGAGGTTAGCATGTTTTGTTGTAGTCTCTGTTATTGGTAATGGTGAGATGTTAGCATGTTTTGTTATAGCCTCTGTTATTGGTAATGGTGAGAGGTTAGCATGTTTTGTTGTAGCCTCTGTTATTGGTAATGGTGAGAGGTTAGCATGTTTTGTTGTAGTCTCTGTTATTGGTAATGGTGAGAGGTTAGCATGTTTTGTTGTAGTCTCTGTTACTGGTAATGGTGAGAGGTTAGTATGTTTTGTTGTAGCCTCTGATATTGGTAATGGTGAGAGGTTAGCATGTTTTGTTGTAGTCTCTGTTACTGGTAATGGTGAGAGGTTAGTATGTTTTGTTGTTGCCTCTGATATTGGTAATGGTGAGAGGTTAGCATGTTTTGTTGAAACCTCTGTTATTGGTAATGGTGAGAGGTTAGCATGTTTTGTTGTAGCCTCTGTTATTGGTAATGGTGAGAGGTTAGCATGTTTTGTTGAAACCTCTGTTATTGGTAATGGTGAGAGGTTAGCATGTTTTGTTGTAGCCTCTGTTATTGGTAATGGTGTGAGGTTAGCATGTTTTGTTGTAGCCTCTGTTATTGGTAATGGTGAGAGGTTAGCATGTTTTGTTGTATCCTCTGTTATTGGTAATGGTGAGAGGTTAGCATGTTTTGTTGTAGCCTCTGTTATTGGTGATGGTGAGAGGTTAGTATGTTTTGTTGTAGTCTCTGTTATTGGTAATGGTGAGAGGTTAACATGTTTTGTTGTAGCCTCTGTTATTGGTAATGGTGAGAGGTTAGCATGTTTTGTTGTAGCCTCTGTTATTGGTAATGGTGAGAGGTTAGCATGTTTTGTTGTATCCTCTGTTATTGGTAATGGTGAGAGGTTAGTATGTTTTGTTGTAGCCTCTGATATTGGTAATGGTGAGAGGTTAGCATGTTTTGTTGTATCCTCTGTTATTGGTAATGGTGAGAGGTTAGCATGTTTTGTTGTAGCCTCTGTTATTGGTAATGGTGAGAGGTTAGTATGTTTTGTTGTAGTCTCTGTTATTGGTAATGGTGAGAGGTTAACATGTTTTGTTGTAGCCTCTGTTATTGGTAATGGTGAGAGGTTAGCATGTTTTGTTGTAGCCTCTGTTATTGGTAATGGTGAGAGGTTAGCATGTTTTGTTGTATCCTCTGTTATTGGTAATGGTGAGAGGTTAGTATGTTTTGTTGTAGCCTCTGTTATTGGTAATGGTGAGAGGTTAGCATGTTTTGTTGTATCCTCTGTTATTGGTAATGGTGAGAGGTTAGCATGTTTTGTTGTAGTCTCTGTTATTGGTAATGGTGAGATGTTAGCATGTTTTGTTATAGCCTCTGTTATTGGTAATGGTGAGAGGTTAGCATGTTTTGTTGTAGCCTCTGTTATTGGTAATGGTGAGAGGTTCGCATGTTTTGTTGTAGTCTCTGTTATTGGTAATGGTGAGAGGTTAGCATGTTTTGTTGTAGCCTCTGTTATTGGTAATGGTGAGAGGTTAGCATGTTTTGTTGTATCCTCTGTTATTGGTAATGGTGAGAGGTTAGCATGTTTTATTGTAGTCTCTGTTATTGGTAATGGTGAGATGTTAGCATGTTTTGTTATAGCCTCTGTTATTGGTAATGGTGAGAGGTTAGCATGTTTTGTTGTAGCCTCTGTTATTGGTAATGGTGAGAGGTTCGCATGTTTTGTTGTAGTCTCTGTTATTGGTAATGGTGAGAGGTTAGCATGTTTTGTTGTAGTCTCTGTTACTGGTAATGGTGAGAGGTTAGCATATTTTGTTGTTGCCTCTGATATTGGTAATGGTGAGAGGTTAGCATGTTTTGTTGTAGTCTCTGTTACTGGTAATGGTGAGAGGTTAGTATGTTTTGTTGTTGCCTCTGATATTGGTAATGGTGAGAGGTTAGCATGTTTTGTTGAAACCTCTGTTATTGGTAATGGTGAGAGGTTAGCATGTTTTGTTGTAGCCTCTGTTATTGGTAATGGTGAGAGGTTAGCATGTTTTGTTGAAACCTCTGTTATTGGTAATGGTGAGAGGTTAGCATGTTTTGTTGTACCCTCTGTTATTGGTAATGGTGTGAGGTTAGCATGTTTTGTTGTAGCCTCTGTTATTGGTAATGGTGAGAGGTTAGCATGTTTTGTTGTATCCTCTGTTATTGGTAATGGTGAGAGGTTAGCATGTTTTGTTGTAGCCTCTGTTATTGGTGATGGTGAGAGGTTAGTATGTTTTGTTGTAGTCTCTGTTATTGGTAATGGTGAGAGGTTAACATGTTTTGTTGTAGCCTCTGTTATTGGTAATGGTGAGAGGTTAGCATGTTTTGTTGTAGCCTCTGTTATTGGTAATGGTGAGAGGTTAGCATGTTTTGTTGTATCCTCTGTTATTGGTAATGGTGAGAGGTTAGTATGTTTTGTTGTAGCCTCTGATATTGGTAATGGTGAGAGGTTAGCATGTTTTGTTGTATCCTCTGTTATTGGTAATGGTGAGAGGTTAGCATGTTTTGTTGTAGCCTCTGTTATTGGTAATGGTGAGAGGTTAGTATGTTTTGTTGTAGTCTCTGTTATTGGTAATGGTGAGAGGTTAACATGTTTTGTTGTAGCCTCTGTTATTGGTAATGGTGAGAGGTTAGCATGTTTTGTTGTAGCCTCTGTTATTGGTAATGGTGAGAGGTTAGCATGTTTTGTTGTATCCTCTGTTATTGGTAATGGTGAGAGGTTAGTATGTTTTGTTGTAGCCTCTGTTATTGGTAATGGTGAGAGGTTAGCATGTTTTGTTGTATCCTCTGTTATTGGTAATGGTGAGAGGTTAGCATGTTTTATTGTAGTCTCTGTTATTGGTAATGGTGAGATGTTAGCATGTTTTGTTATAGCCTCTGTTATTGGTAATGGTGAGAGGTTAGCATGTTTTGTTGTAGCCTCTGTTATTGGTAATGGTGAGAGGTTCGCATGTTTTGTTGTAGTCTCTGTTATTGGTAATGGTGAGAGGTTAGCATGTTTTGTTGTAGCCTCTGTTATTGGTAATGGTGAGAGGTTAGCATGTTTTGTTGTAGCCTCTGTTATTGGTAATGGTGAGAGGTTAGCATGTTTTGTTGTAGCCTCTGTTATTGGTAATGGTGAGAGGTTAGCATGTTTTGTTGTAGCCTCTGTTATTGGTAATGGTGAGAGATTAGCATGTTTTGTTGTAGCCTCTGTTATTGGTAATGGTGAGAGGTTAGCATGTTTTGTTGTAGTCTCTGTTATTGGTAATGGTGAGAGGTTAACATGTTTTGTTGGAGCCTCTGTTATTGGTAATGGTGAGAGGTTAGTATGTTTTGTTGTAGCCTCTGTTATTGGTAATGGTGAGAGGTTAGCATGTTTTGTTGTAGTCTCTGTTATTGGTAATGGTAAGAGGTTAGCATGTTTTGTTGTAGCCTCTGTTATTGGTAATGGTGAGAGGTTAGCATGTTTTGTTTTAGCCTCTGTTATTGGTAATGGTGAGAGGTTAGCATGTTTTGTTGTAGTCTCTGTTATTGGTAATGGTGAGAGGTTAGCATGTTTTGTTGTAGCCTCTGTAATTTTCTCACTCATTATTATTCATGATTCATTCATGATCTTTCTCAATCATGGCATCATCAGGCTTGGTGAAGTCATTGCGGTCAAGTAATATGGGACCAAATACTATACTTTTGACTACTTTAATACACTATAAGTGAATTGGTCAGAATACTTATGACTTCTTCAAATGGGGGGACTAGATACATAAAGTGCTTTTATTTTTTTAAATTTTGAAACATGTGTATTAAAATACCCTCAAATAAAAGGTGACATTATATACTGTCACCTCATATGAAACATTTGATCTCAAATCCAAAATGCTGGAGTACAGAGACACATTTAAAATGTTAGCTTCACTGTCAAAATAGATATGGTGTGGACAGTATACTCAATACAATCTAAATCTGATACCTCACTGTAACGACTCTCGTCATTGGATGAAGGAGAGGAGGACCAAAACGCAGCGTGGTATGTATCCATAATTATTAGGCTACTTTTCTAGACGAACAAAACAATAAACAAAACGAAACCAACGATGCTACAGTCCTGAACATGTGAACAATGAAAAAAGAAAGAACGCAACGAACAGGAACAATCACCCACAAACAAACAGTGAACACAGCCTACCTAAATATGGTTCCCAATCAGAGACAACGTAAAACACCTGGCTCTGATTGAGAACCATATCAGGCTAATCAGACACACCTAAACCAAATAAACACACAACACAGAATATACCCACCCAGCTCACGTCCTGACCAACTTAACACAGACTAAACAAAGGAAATAAGGTCAGGAACGTGACACTCACTGTCTGTCTTTTGATTGATACTGCTTTTAAACTGGTCTGGTCAGTCTACTCAAATATTTGTTCTATACATGCTTCTCTCTGCAGGCAATATTTGATGATTTGTCTTTTCTAATAATGAAACATTCATTTATGAATAGATATGGCAGGTTTCAGGACGCTGATATATCTGAATATGTTGAAAAGATATACTGCCACTTTTTTCACCACCAAAGAATATCAATGTGATTTTAATATGATTTGACTCTTTGCAGGCTGTCAGGCTGTCTAGTCACAGAGGAAGGCTGTGCTTCTCTGGTCTCAGCTCTGAGGTCAAACCCCTCACACCTGAGAGAGCTGGACCTGAGTAACAATGACCTGAAGGATTCAGGAGTGAAGCTGCTCTCTGCTGGACTGGGGAATCCCCACTGTAAACTGGAGACTCTGAGGTCAGTATTCCTGTAGTTGGTCAACAAGTGATAACTGTTCACCAGATCCACATGTGTTTACCAGACACACATAGTCCACACCATATGTGTTTGGACAGTGAAGCTTACAGTTTTACATTTGGTGCTATGCTCCAGCATTTTGGATTTGAGATATAATGTTTCATATTAGGTGACAGTACAGAATGTCACCTTTTATTTGAGGTTAATGGTGAGAGGTTTGTATGTTTTGTTGTAGCCAAATGCTGGAGTATAGAGCCACATTTAAAATGTTAGCTTCACTGTCAATATAGATATGGTGTGGACTGTATACTCAATACAGTCTAAATCTGATACCTCACTGTCTGTCTTTTGACGTATACAGCTTTTTAAACTGGTCTGGTCAGTCTACTCAAATATTTGTACTATACATGTTTCTCTCTACAAACAAAACTTTGATAATTTCTTATAATGATACATTAATTTATGAATAGATATGGCAGGTTTCAGGACACTGATATATCTGAATATGTTGAAAAAATATATTGCCACTATTTTCACCACCAAAGAATAACAGTGTGATTTTAATATGATTTGACTCTTTGCAGGCTGTCAGGCTGTCTAGTCACAGAGGAAGGCTGTGCTTCTCTGGTCTCAGCTCTGAGGTCAAACCCCTCACACCTGAGAGAGCTGGACCTGAGCTACAATCACCCAGGAGACTCAGGAGTCAGACTGCTCTCTGCTGGACTGGAGGATCCACACTGCAGACTGGAGAAACTCAAGTATGTAGAGGGTTTATGTCAATGTTCATATCAGACATGTTTGACTTATCAGGCTAGTTAAGACAAACATTCTTACCACCACTTGGACCGAGTTATGTGCTGACTGTGTGTGTGTGTATGGGTCCAGTGTGTGCTGTGTGTGTGAAACACACTGGACACACACACACTGGACACTCACACACACACACACACTGGACTCACACTCACACACACACACACATACTGAACACTCACACACACACAGACACACCTTCTTACCAACGCTTGACCGTTAATGTGTGTGTCCAGTGTGTGTGTGTGTGTGTCAAGTTTGTGTATGTGTGTGTCCAGTGTGTGTGTGTGTGTGTGTCCAGTGTATGTGTGTGTGTCCAGTGTATATGTGTGTGTCCAGTGTATGTGTGTGTGTGTCCAGTGTGTATGTGTGTGTGTGTCCAGTGTGTGTGTGTGTGTGTGTGTCCGGTGTGTGTGTCCAGTGTGTGTGTGTGTGTGTGTGTGTGTGTGTGTGTGTGTGTGTGTGTATGTCCAGTGTGTGTGTGTGTGTGTGTGTGTGTGTGTGTGTGAGTTCAGGTGTATCACTCAATGACTGTCTGTTCTTCTGCTTACCGCTACAGTGTGGAACATGGTGGAGAGAACAGAATGAAACCTGGGCTTAGAAAATGTGAGTGTTGACTGCTGTGAAGAATATGACTAAGAATAAGTCTTAATTACAGTTAAGTCAAAGTCAAAGACCACCATCATTACTTACTTGGTCATATTAAATATCAGCTGTAGTTCCACAGAAACAGAAATCAGGGACGTTTACAAAGAGATGCTTTGACAATGTGTGTGTCTCACTCTGTGTGTGTGTGTGTGTGTGTGTCCTGTGTGTCCTGTGTGTCCTGTGTGTCCAGTGTGTGTGTGTGTGTTTGTGTGTGTGTGTGTCCTGTGTGTGTGGGTGTGTGGGTGTGTGGGTGTGTGGGTGTGTGTGGGTGTGTGTGGGTGTGTGTGTGTGTGTGTGTGTAATTAATGGGAATAAGTGTGTTTTATATTACCATACAGTATAACATATGATCATTCAACAAGTCTCAAGTTACCTTAACTTCTCCTTTTGATACCTAGAAACATCTACATTAAATGAATTAGTGAAAAGTGAGTTAACATTCTAATGTGAATGATGATGATTTCTAATATTGTGTCTGGTTTCATCCATCAGATGTCTGTGATCTCACACTGGACCCAAACACAGTAAACAGACTCCTCTCTCTGTCTGAGGAGAACAGAAAGGTGACACGTAGGAGAAAGAAGCAGCCGTATCCTGATCACCCAGAGAGATTTGAGGACAGGGAACAGGTGCTGTGTAGAGAGGGTCTGACTGGGCGCTGTTACTGGGAGGTAGAGTGGAGTGGGATAATGGGGGCTGTTATAGGAGTGGCATATAAAGGAATCAGCAGGAGAGGAGGGGTTAAGGACTGTTGTCTTGGATACAATGACAAGTCCTGGAGTCTGATCTGCTCTGACTACAGTTACACTGCCTGTCACAATAATAAACCCACTACCATAGACGTCCCCTCCTCCAGCTCCCACAGAGTAGGAGTGTATCTGGACTGGCCAGCCGGCACTCTGTCCTTCTATAGAGCCTCCTCTGACACACTGACCCACCTGTACACATTCACCTCCACATTCACTGAGCCCCTCTATCCAGGGTTTAGGCTTTGGGGTTATTATGGTGACTATGTGTCCCTCTGTCAGTGATACACAGACTGGACACACACACACACAGGACACAAACATACACACACAGGACACACACATACACACACAGGACACACACACACACACACAGGACACACACACACACACACTGGACACACACACACACACACACACACTGGACACACACACACTGGACACACACACAGACTGGACAAACACACAAACAAGAGACACACACACTGGACACACACACATACTGGACACACACACACACACACATACTGGACTCACACACACACACTGGACACACACACACACACTGGACACGTACACACAGACTGGAAACACACACACACAGACTGGAAACACACACACACAGACTGGAAACACACACACACAGACTGGACACACACACACACACTGGACACACACACACACACTGGACACACACACACACACTGGACACACACACACACACTGGACACACACACACACAGACTGGACACACACACACACACTGGACACACACACACAGACTGGACACACACACACAGACTGGACACACACACAGACTGGACACACACACAGACTGGACACACACACACACACACTGGACACACACACACAGACTGGACACACACACACACACTGGACACACACACACAGACTGGACACACACACACACACTGGACACACACACACACACTGGACACACACACACAGACTGGACACACACACACACACTGGACTCACACACACACACACACACACACACTGGACACACACACACACACTGGACTCACACACACACTGGACAAACACACACACACACTCACATTGGACACACACACACACTGGACGGACACACACACACACACTCACACTGGACACACACACACACACACACGCACTGGACTCACACACACACACTGGACACACACACACACACACACACACACTGGACTCACAGACACACCTATACACTGGACACACACTGGACACACACACACACACCTATACACTGGACAAACACACACACACACACACACTGGACACACACAGCTGCTGGACACACACACACTGGATACACACACACACACACTGGACACACACACACACACACACACACACACAAACACAGTGGACACACACACTGGACACATATTCACACAGGACACATACTCACACAGACTGGACACACACACACAGACTGGACACACACACACAGACTGGACATACACACACACACTGGACAAACACACACACACTGAGCAAACACACACATACACTGGACAAACACACACATACACTGGACAAACACACACACACACACTGGACAAACACACACACACACACTGGACACACAGACACACACTGGACTCACACACAGACTGAAAACTCACACAGACTGGACACACACACAGACTGGACACACACACAGACTGGACACACACACAGACTGGAAACACACACACACACTTGACACACACACACAGACTGGACACACACACGCACTGGACACACACTGGACACACACACACACCTATACACTGGACAAACACACACACACTGGACACACACACACACACGCTGGACACACACACACAGACTGGACACACACACAGACTGGACACACACACACAGACTGGAAACACACACACACACTGGACACACACACACAGGCTGGACACACACACACACACTGGACACACACTGGACACACACACACTGGACACACACACACACTAGACACACACACACACACACTGGACACACACACACTGGATACACACACACACACACTGGACACACACACACACACACACACATTGGACACACACACACACTGGACGGACACACACACACACACACACACTCACACTGGACACACACAGACACACACTGGACACACACACACACACTGGACACACACACACACACACACACACTGGACTCACAGACACGCACTGGACACACACTGGACACACACACACACCTATACACTGGACAAACACACACACACACACACACACACACACACACACACACACACACACACACACACACTGGACACACACAGCTGCTGGACACACACACACTGGATACACACACACACACACACACACACACAAACACAGTGGACACACAAACACAGTGGACAAGCACACTGGACACATACTCACACAGGACACATACTCACACAAGACACACACACACACACACACACACACACACACACAGACTGGACACACACACACAGACTGGTATCACACACACACACTGGACAAACACACACACACTGAGCAAACACACACATACACTGGACAAACACACACACACACACACTGGACAAACACACACAAACACACTGTACAAACACACATACACACTGGACACACACACACACACACACACACACACACACACACACTGGACACACACTGGACACACACATGCACACCCTGGACACACACAAACACACAAACACAGACTGGACACACACACACTGGACACACACACACTGGACACACACACACACAGACTGGACACACACACACATACTGGGCTCACACACACACTGGACACACACACACACACACTCACACTGGACACACACACGCACACACACACACACACACTGTACACACACACACACACACACACACACACACACACACACACACACACACACTGTACACACACACACACTGGACAAACACACACACACACACACTGGACACACACACACACACTGGACACACACACACACACTGGACTCACAGACACGCACTGGACACACACACACACCTATACACTGGACAAACACACACACACACAAACACACTGGACACACACAGCTGCTGGACACACACACACTGGATACACACACACACACACACACACACACACACACACACACACACACACTGGACACAAACACACACACACACAAACACAGTGGACACACAAACACAGTGGACAAACACACTGGACACATACTCACACAGGACACATACTCACACAGACTGGACACACACACACAGACTGGACACACACACACAGACTGGACATACACACACACACTGGACAAACACACACACACACTGGACAAACACACACATACACTCACACACACACACACTGGTATCACACACACACACTGGACAAACACACACACACTGAGCAAACACACACATACACTGGACAAACACACACTGGACACACACACACACACACACACACACGCACACACACACACACGTACTGGACACACACACGCACACACTGAACTCACACACACACACACTGGACAAACACACACACACTGAACAAACACACACATACACTGGACAAACACACACTGGACACACACACACACACACACACACACACACTGGACAAACACACACACACACACACACACTCACACTGGACACACACACGCACACACTGGACACACACACACACTGTACACTCACACACACTGGACAAACACACACACACAGACTGGACACACACACACACACACACTGGACAAACACACACAAACACACTGGACAAACACACACAAACACACACACTGGACACACACGCACACACACACACACACACTCACACTGGACACACACACGCACACATTGGACACACACACACACATACACACACAAACACACACAAACACACACAAACACACACAAACACACTGTACAAACACACATACACACTGGACACACACACCCCCTGGACACACACACACACACACACACACTCACACTGGACACACACACGCACACACACACACACACACACACACACACTCACACACACACTGGACACACACAGCTGCTGGACACACACACACTGGACAAACACACACACACACTGGACACACACACACACACACACACACACACACACACACACACACACACTGGACACACACAGCTGCTGGACACACACACACTGGATACACACACACACACACACACACACACACACACACACACACACACACACACACACACAAACACAGTGGACACACAAACACACTGGACAAACACACTGGACACATACTCACACAGACTGGACACATACACACACAGACTGGACACACACACACTGGACACACACACACTGGACACACACACACTGGACACACACACACACAGACTGGACACACACACACATACTGGGCTCACACACACACTGGACACACACACACTCACACTGGACACACACACGCACACACACACACACACACAGTACACACACACACACACTGGACAAACACACACACACACACACGCACTGGACTCACACGCACACACTGGACACACACACACACACTGGACTCACAGACACGCACTGGACACACACTGGACACACACACACACCTATACACTTGACAAACACACACACACACACACACACACACACACTGTACAAACACACATACACACTGGACACACACACCCCCTGGACACACACACACACACACACACACACACACACACACACACACACACACACACACACACTCACACTGGACACACACACACACACACACACACACACACACACACACACTCACACTGGACACACAAACACACTGGACAAACACACAGACTGGACACACACACACACACACACTGGACACACAAACACACTGGACAAACACACACACACACACTGGACACACACACACACTGGACAAACATACACACACTGGACAAACATACACACACAGACTGGACACACACACGCACACACACACACAGACTGTACACACACACACAGACTGTACACACACACACACACTGGACAAACACACACACTGGACAGACACACAGACTGGACAAACACACACATTGGACACACACACACTCACACTGGACACACACACGCACACACACACACACACTGGACACACACACACACTGGACAAACACACACACACACACACACACTGGACACACACACACTGGACACACACACAGACTGGACACACACACCCACTGGACACATACACTGGACACACACACACTGGACAAACACACACACACACAGACTGGACACACACACACATACTGGGCTCACACACACACTGGACACACACACACACACTCACACTGGACACACACACGCACACACACACACACTGGACACACACACACACACACTGGACAAACACACACACTGGACACACACACACTGGACACACACACACACTGGACAAACACACTGGACAAACAACAGTTTCAGTAAATAATATCTTGACAAACACAAACACATTGGAATTATGATGATGGCGACTCAGTGTCCCTCTGTCAGTTATAGACACACACACATAAACACACACACACACACACACACACACACACACACACACACACACACACACACACACACACACACACACACACACACTTGACACACACACACACACTGGACACACACACACACACTGGACACACACAGCTGCTGGACACACACACACTGGATACACACACACACAGACTGGACACACACACACAGACTGGACACACACACACACACTGGACTCACACACACACTGGACAAACACACACACACACTCACATTGGACACACACACACACTGGACGGACACACACACACACACTCACACTGGACACACACACACACACGCACTGGACTCACACACACACACTGGACACACACACACTGGACACACACACACACACTGGACTCACAGACACGCACTGGACACACACTGGACTCACAGACACACCTATACACTGGACAAACACACACACACACACACACACACACACACACACACACACACACACACACACACACACACACACACACACACACACACACACACACACACACACACTGGACACACACAGCTGCTGGACACACACACACACACACACACACACACACACACACACACACAAACACAGTGGACACACAAACACAGTGGACAAGCACACTGGACACATACTCACACAGGACACATACTCACACAAGACACACACACACACACACAGACTGGACACACACACACAGACTGGACACACACACACAGACTGGTATCACACACACACACTGGACAAACACACACACACTGAGCAAACACACACATACACTGGACAAACACACACACACACACACTGGACAAACACACACAAACACACTGTACAAACACACATACACACTGGACACACACACACACACACACACACACACACACACACACACACACACTGGACACACACATGCACACCCTGGACACACACACACACACAAACACAGACTGGACACACACACACTGGACACACACACACTGGACACACACACACACAGACTGGACACACACACACATACTGGGCTCACACACACACTGGACACACACACACACACACTCACACTGGACACACACACGCACACACACACACACACACACACACACACACACACACACACACACACACACACACACACTGTACACACACACACACACTGGACAAACACACACACACACAGGCACTGGACTCACACGCACACACTGGACACACACACACACACTGGACTCACAGACACGCACTGGACACACACTGGACACACACACACACCTATACACTGGACAAACACACACACACACAAACACACTGGACACACACAGCTGCTGGACACACACACACTGGATACACACACACACACACACACTGGACACACACACACACACACACAAACACAGTGGACACACAAACACAGTGGACAAACACACTGGACACATACAAACAGACTGGACACACACACACAGACTGGACATACACACACACACTGGACAAACACACACACACACTGGACTCACACACACACACACACACACACACACACACTGGTATCACACACACACACTGGACAAACACACACACACTGAGCAAACACACACATACACTGGACAAACACACACTGGACACACACACACACACACACACACACACACACACTGGACACACACACGCACACACTGGACACACACACACACACACTGGACAAACAAACAGACCCTGGACAAACAAACACACACATACACTGGACAAACAAACACACACACACACACACACACACACACTGGACAAACACACACACACACACACACACACACACACACACACACACACTGTACACACACACACACTGTACACTCACACACACTGGACAAACACACACACACAGACTGGACACACACACACACACACACTGGACAAACACACACAAACACGCTGGACAAACACACACAAACACACTGTACAAACACACATACACACTGGACACACACACACACACACACTCACACTCACACTGGACACACACACGCACACATTGGACACACACACAAACACATACACACACAAACACACACAAACACACACAAACACACACAAACACACTGTACAAACACACATACACACTGGACACACACACCCCCTGGACACACACACACACACACACACACTCACACTGGACACACACACGCACACACACACACACACACACACACTGGACACACACAGCTGCTGGACACACACACACTGGACAAACACACACACACACACACTGGACACACACACACACACACACACACACACACACACACACACACACACACTGGACACACACAGCTGCTGGACACACACACACTGGATACACACACACACACACACACACACACACACACACACACACACACACACACACACACACACACACACACACACACACACACACAAACACACTGGACAAACACACTGGACACATACTCACACAGACTGGACACACACAAACACAGACTGGACACACACACACTTGACACACACACACTGGACACACACACACTGGACACACACACACACAGACTGGACACACACACACATACTGGGCTCACACACACACTGGACACACACACACTCACACTGGACACACACACGCACACACACACACACACACAGTACACACACACACACACTGGACAAACACACACACACACACACGCACTGGACTCACACGCACACACTGGACACACACACACACACACTGGACTCACAGACACGCACTGGACACACACTGGACACACACACACCTATACACTTGACAAACACACACACACACACACACACACACACACACACACACACACTGTACAAACACACATACACACTGGACACACACACCCCCTGGACACACACACACACACACACACACATACACACACACACACTAAAACACACACACACACACACACACACACACACACACACACACTCACACTGGACACACACACACACACACACACACACACACACACTCACACTGGACACACAAACACACTGGACAAACACACAGACTGGACACACACACACACACACTGGACACACAAACACACTGGACAAACACACACACACACACTGGACACACACACACACTGGACAAACATACACACACTGGACAAACATACACACACAGACTGGACACACACACGCACACACACACAGACTGTACACACACACACACTGGACAAACACACACACACTGGACACACACACACACTGGACACACACACACACACACTGGACAAACACGCACTGGACACACACACACTCACACTGGACACACACACGCACACACACACACACACTGGACACACACACACACTGGACAAACACACACACACACACACACACAGACTGGACACACACACACTGGACACACACACAGACTGGACACACACACCCACTGGACACATACACTGGACACACACACACTGGACAAACACACACACACACAGACTGGACACACACACACATACTGGGCTCACACACACACTGGACACACACACACACACACACACTCACACTGGACACACACACGCACACACTGGACACACACACACACACACACACTGGACAAACACACACACTGGACACACACACACTGGACACACACACACTGGACAAACACACTGGACAAACAACAGTTTCAGTAAATAATATCTTGACAAACACAAACACATTGGAATTATGATGATGGCGACTCAGTGTCCCTCTGTCAGTTATAGACACACACACACACACACACACACACACACACACACACACGCACTGGACTCACACGCACACACTGGACACACACACACACCTATACACTTGACAAACACACACACACACACACACACACACACACACACACACACTTGACAAACACACACACACACACTGTACAAACACACATACACACTGGACACACACACCCCCTGGACACACACACACACACACACACACTCACACTGGACACACACACACACACACACACACACACACACACACACTCACACTGGACACACAAACACACTGGACAAACACACACACACAGACTGGACACACACACACACACACACACTGGACACACAAACACACTGGACAAACACACACACACAGACTGGACACACACACACACACTGGACACACACACACACTGGACAAACATACACACACTGGACAAACATACACACACAGACTGGACACACACACGCACACACACACAGACTGTACACACACACACACTGGACAAACACACACACACTGGACACACACACTGGATACACACACACACACTGGACTCACAGACACACACTGGACTCACACACACTCACTCTGGACACACACACACACACACACACACACTGGACTCACAGACACACTGAACAAACACACACACACACACACACACTGGACTCACAGACACACACTGGACACACACACACTCACACTGGACACACACACACATACACAGGACACACAAACACTGGACAAACACACACACAGACTGGACACACACACACATACTGGGCTCACACTCACACTGGACACACACACACACACACTGGACACACACACACACACACACACTGGACACACACACACACTGGACACACACACACTGGACACACACACACTGGACACACACACACACTGGACAAACACACTGAACAAACAACAGTTTCAGTAAATAATAACTTGACAAACACAAATACATTGGGATTATGATGATTGCGACTCAGTGTCCCTCTGTCAGTGATAGACACACACACATAAACACACACACACACACAGACACACACAGACACACACAGACAAACACACAGACACACACATACAAACTGGACACACACAAACTCACACGACACAAACACACACTGGACTCACACACACCAAAACTGGAAACACACACACACACATACAAACACAGCACACACACTGACACTGTCCACACACTCACACACTGAACACACAAACATAGGACACACACTCACACTGTCCACACAAACACACACTGGACACACACACACTGTACACACACACACACACACACACACACACACACATACACACACACACACACACACACACACTGGATCACAGGTTCTAGAACAGCTTCTATCCCAGTTCTATCTGCCTGTTAAATCAGTTTCTGGACCACAGGTTCTAGAACAGCTTCTATCCCAGTTCTATCTGCCTGTTAAATCAGTTTCTGGACCACAGGTTCTAGAACAGCTTCTATCCCAGTTCTATCTGCATGTTAAATCAGTTTCTGGATCACAAGTTCTAGACCAGCTTCTATCCCAGTTCTATCTGCCTGTTAAATCAGTTTCTGGACCACAGGTTCTAGACCAGCTTCTATCCCAGTTCTATCTGCCTGTTAAATCAGTTTCTGTACCACAGGTTCTAGAACAGCTTCTATCCCAGTTCTATCTGCCTGTTAAATCAGTTTCTGGACCACAGGTTCTAGAACAGCTTCTATCCCAGTTCTATCTGCCTGTTAAATCAGTTTCTGGACCACAGGTTCTAGAACAGCTTCTATCCCAGTTCTATCTGCCTGTTAAATCATCAACCTAAACTGTTTTCATCAGACTATTAGAACATGACTGAACCTTTTGGTTCCTTTTCTGATCTTTCACCACTTTGCATTTTTTAAAATATATTTTACTGTTTGTGTTTGTACCACAGGAGGTTGTTGGGACCTTAATTGGGGAGGACAGGCTTGTAATGGCTGGAGGGGAATAAGTGGAATGGTATCAAACACGTGGTTTCCATGTGTTCCATTTCATTCACTCTGTTCCAGACATTATTATGAGCCGTCCTCCCCTCAGCAGCCTCCTCTGGTATGTACTGTCCTATATGTGAGAGAGCTCCAACAAGGAATTACAATGTATGTATTACTTTTAATACCTGCAAATGGCAAATAAACCACTTGAACTCCTTATGAATGTCTGCAGCCGACTAGGCTGTTGGCGTCTGACAAGAGGTGAAAATATTACAGGAATATTCTGCAAATGTTGATGAAGACGTTAAAGTCACATTCTCAGAACATACTGCACTTGTTTTACACTGTTTTAGATGGATCCTCTGTTTATCATCTTGTTTTATACTGTTTTAGATGGATCCTCTGTTTATCATCTTGTTTTATACTGTTTTAGATGGATCCTCTGTTTATCATCTTGTTTTATACTGTTTTAGATGGATCCTCTGTTTATCATCTTGTTTTATACTGTTTTAGATGGATCCTCTGTTTATCATCTTGTTTTATACTGATTTAGATGGATCCTCTGTTTATCATCTTGTTTTATACTGTTTTAGATGGATCCTCTGTTTATCATCTTGTTTTATACTGTTTTAGATGGATCCTCTGTTTATCATCTTGTTTTACACTGTTTTAGATGGATCCTCTGTTTATCATCTTGTTTTATACTGTTTTAGATGGATCCTCTGTTTATCATCTTGTTTTATACTGTTTTAGATGGATCCTCTGTTTATCATCTTGTTTTATACTGTTTTAGATGGATCCTCTGTTTATCATCTTGTTTTATACTGTTTTAGATGGATCCTTTGTTTATCATCTTGTTTTATACTGTTTTAGATGGATCCTCTGTTTATCATCTTGTTTTATACTGTTTTAGATGGATCCTCTGTTTATCATCTTGTTTTATACTGTTTTAGATGGATCCTCTGTTTATCATCTTGTTTTATACTGTTTTAGATGGATCCTCTGTTTATCATCTTGTTTTATACTGTTTTAGATGGATCCTCTGTTTATCATCTTGTTTTATACTATTTTAGATGGATCCTCTGTTTATCATCTTGTTTTATACTGTTTTAGATGTAGCCTCTGTTTATCATCTTGTTTTATACTATTTTAGATGGATCCTCTGTTTATCATCTTGTTTTATACTGTTTTAGATGGATCCTCTGTTTATCATCTTGTTTTATACTGTTTTAGATGGATCCTCTGTTTATCATCTTGTTTTATACTGTTTTAGATGGATCCTCTGTTTATCATCTTGTTTTATACTGTTTCAGATGCATCCTCTGTGTATCATCTTGACCTAAAATAAAATGTAACATTTGACATTGTATTTTCTGTATCTTACTATATTGAAACCCTAAAATAAAACAGTGTTATTGAAAATCTCCCCTACAGCTGTAAACAAAGACTCTAGTATTTCAAAGAGAGTCTTAATCCTCTCACACTCCATAAAATTGTGAAAAATTGTTTCTCTTATATTACAAAAAGGACATCCATCTCCAACATCTGACTTAATAACAGAAACAAAAGCATTAACTGCAATGATGCCATGTATCACCCCCCATTACATATCACCAGTCCCCTTTAGTAACGGTGGCTTGTACAGTGCTCTCCATGCTGGCTTTACCTTGTCATCAACACCCTCCATTACATATCACCAGTCCCCTTTAGTAACGGTGGTTACCTTGTCATCATCACCCTCCATTACATATCACCAGTCCCCTTTAGTAACGGTGGTTACCTTGTCATCATCACCCTCCATTACATATCACCAGTCCCCTTTAGTAACGGTGGCTTGTACAGTGCTCTCCATGCTGGCTTTACCTTGTCATCAACACCCTTCATTACATATCACCAGTACCCTTTAGTAACGGTGGCTTGTACAGTGCTCTCCATGCTGTATTTACCTTGTCATCAAGGCCCAGTTTTACCCTCCAAGGAGTGTCTTTTCTATTTTTCAATGTATCTTTATTTAAAACCTTGACACCCCCTCTATATAACTCCTTCCATTGACCTCATCTGTGACGACCCTCCCACTCTGTCTGCCGTATTCTCTCTTTGTTCTTGTTTCCTTATTAGGATGCCGGTGGGCGGAGTTGGGAGGGTCGTCAGCTACATGGGAAACACCTGGGCCCACTGCCATAGGATAAATGCACCACTTCCCCATTCATGGGGGGAACTCTCTCCATGCAGACACCTTAATAGATTTGGTTTTGTTTCTTGGTGGTTTTTTGGTTGTTTGTTTTAGCATCTTTCAACAGCCTGCATTATCACATTCATGCATGCAAAACACTCACTTACACTACTGATTACTGATTACCCACACCATTGTATATTATACTTAGTTACTTTATTTAATAAATATATATTTTGTTACTCCATATCTCCACGTTGTCTCCCTTTTGTTACGGGCTTTGAGCCGGTTCGTGACAAGTGGGGGCTCATCCGGGATAATTGAACGTATTGGTTTGGGAGAACGTGGAGGTACGTGTTTGGTTTGCATATTTTGTTTGAGTTTGATAGGCCCATATTGGTTGCCTTTGTTGTTTGGTTTGTGTGCTGCGTTGGAGAGAGTACATTGGTTAGTTTCCAGGGCCCTGCCCAGCCTGGAAACTCTTGTCTACTTTCTGTTGGGACATCGGTCTGAGGTGAGTAATCGGCTGTGTACCTCAGTGGGAGATTTGGGTAGGGTAGTGGAATTTGCTACCTGGAGCTATAGCCTTTTACCCCTGATAGGCTTAGCGACGTGTTTCCTTTTTGGAATATGTTGGGCATGGTTAATGTTTGTTATTTTTGTGTGGTGTCTGTGGACTGAGCAGTTGTCTCGGGGGCACATCCGTGGCTTGGTGGAATCTGCCAGCGTGCTGGGGGGTTTATTACCTTGCCAGCGGGCTAAAGTGCGTAAATACCCACCGCAAATCCGCACGAAGACTAGGGTTGAGTTATTGTAGGTTTTGGGGAAGCTCCGTATCTCATCTCTCTTCTGTGGTGCTCAGGGTGATTGTCACTTCTCTGGTTGTGGTCTGGTGTGCTCAGCAGAGGGGAAGAGCGAGAATTCTTTTTTGTAACTATGGCGGCTTTTGTAGATGAGTTCATTCGCTTTCCATCAGAGGAATTGTTAGAATTAGGTACTAAAGAACAGCTGTTGAAAATCGCCGAATACTACAAGGTTGAAATTAGTGATAAACGTCTAAAGAATTCTATTAGGTTGATATTGAAGGCCAATCTGATGGAGAGTGGTATTCTTGAAGTTATCACTGGGCCAGTCTCTGCTGAGGGGTCATCTCCCCGTAACGTTACAATGGCCATTCCATCGGTTAGTCCTAGTAGTCTTCTTTTTGAACAGCAGAAAGAACTGCTTCTGTTACAGCTGCAGCATGATCGTGAGAAGCTAGAGCATGATCGTGTAAAGTATGAAAAGGAATTAGATATGGAGCATGATCGTGAGAAGCTAGAGCATGATCGTGTAAAGTATGAAAAGGAATTAGATATGCAGCATGATCGTGAGAAGCTGCAGCATGATCGTGAGAAGCTAGAGCATGATCGTGTAAAGTATGAAAAGGAATTAGCATTTAAACAAGATATGGAGATGGCTAAAATCAAGTTGCAACAAGAACGGATAGAGTTGGTTAGGGAAGGAAAGATCTCAGGGGAGAGTTTGTTCTGGGAAGGTGACCCAGATTTACCTAGGGGTCGTTCCTCTTTTGTTCATGCCCCGGACACATTTGATATTGTTGGGAACTTACGGTTATTGCCTCAGTTTAATGAAAAGGACCCTGAGACATTCTTTTCGTTGTTTGAGCGTGTTGCTGACGCTAGGAGTTGGCCTGATTCTGACCGCACCTTAATGTTGCAGTGTGTGCTGACTGGTAAAGCGCAGGAAGCATATTCAGCTCTTAGTGTACACGACAGTGCCTGTTATGATAAGGTTAAAACGGCTGTGTTGCAGATTTATGAATTGGTCCCTGAGGCTTACCGCCAACGATTTAGAACTTTAAAAAGGGATGATAAACAGACTCATGTTGAGTTTGCGCGACAATTATCTGTACAGTTTAATCGCTGGTGTTCTGCCTCTGCAGTTGTGACTTTCCAAGGGCTGTGTGATCTGATTATGTTAGAGCAATTTAAGGACACAATCCCTGATCGTATTGCCACGTATATTAACGAACGAAAAGTAAAGAATGTCGCTGAAGCTGCGGTTTTGGCAGATGAGTATGTGTTGACTCACAAAAGTGTCTTTGCAGAGCCCCGTATTCGGAATGAGTGGGGGCGTTCGGATAGATTTGGGCTTCGCTCACCGAGATACTATGGTTCATGGGCAGAGTCCTATTCAACTAGGGTTGAGCCTGACTCCCGTGGTAAAGCTAACTTTGGGCAAGAGTGTCACTACTGTCACGGTTCCGGTCATTGGAAAAACGAATGTCCACATCTCAGGTCAAAGGGTGCTTACGCTAAATCTAAGCCTACCGCATTAGCTGCGCCTGTTCCACATCAGTTCACTCATGACTCATTGCCTCAGGTCCAGGAGCATGTGAAAGTACATATTGATCCAGACTATTTACCTTTCATTACGGAAGGTTTTGTGTCTATGTTAGGAAGAAAGGACCTAGTGCCAGTGAAGATCCTGAGAGACACAGGTGCCTCTGAATCATTTGTGTTGGAATCTGTGTTACCCTTTTCTGCTGAGACTGATTCAGGAAATAGTGTTCTAATTAGGGGAATAGGTTTGAACACTCTGTCAGTTCCATTGCATAAACTGATGTTGGATTGTGGGCTGGTGAAGGGTGAAGTTGTTGTGGGGGTGCGTCCTTCGTTGCCTATTGAGGGTATCGACGTTATCCTTGGGAATAACTTGGCTGGTGATCGTGTATGGCCTGTCGAGGTTACATCTCTTGTTTCCATAAAACCGTCAGTTGTTGAGATTCCTGATGAGAGTGTACAAAGCTCCCCAGAGAGGTTCAGTGCGTGTGCAGTGACGCGTTCTATGGGCCGTGGCGAACTGGTCAATGTGCCGAATAATGAGAATACCACAAAGAAGTATGCCACTGTTTTCCCTGTTATTCCGTTATCTGTTACCCACTCAGATCTAATCAATGCGCAACAGACTGACCCCACATTAGAAGAGTTGCGTGACCAAATTGTGCCTGTGGAACAGTTGGGAGATGTCGCCCATGGCTATTTTCTCCAAGAGGATGTCCTGATGAGAAAGTGGGTGTCTCATGGTAGTTGTTTTCTAGGGGAGGCGATTAGTCAGGTTGTAGTACCAGTAAAACTTTGTGAGTTGGTGTTGACAACTTCTCACAATGATGTTGCTGGACATATGGGTGTGAGGAAAACATACCATCGCATATTAAGACATTTCTTTTGGCCTAGATTAAAGAGGGATGTCTCTGATTTCATCAAAACTTGTCATACCTGTCAATTAACTGGTAAACCTAATCAAGCTATTAAGCCGGTACCACTGTTTCCTATTCCTGTACTCAGCCAACCTTTTGAGTATCTGATCATTGACTGTGTGGGTCCTTTGCCTCGTTCTAAAAAGGGAGAAATGGCTAAAGAGAAGTTATCTTCACAGGAGAGGTTGAAGGACATATTTGATCGCCGAACTGAACCTCGTCAGTTTACTCCGGGTGATCAGGTTCTTGCTCTGCTGCCAATTGTTGGTTCTCTTTTTCAAGCCAAGTTTCAAGGTCCATATACAGTGGTGCGTCAGTACACTGAGAAAAATTACCTAGTTGCCACTCCAGAATGGAGGAAAGCACACCAGCTGTGCCATGTAAATTTGTTAAAACCCTATTATGCACGTTCCTCTGAGATTGAACAGTGGGAGTCTACAGAGGACGGTAAACCTGTTCTTTTGGCTGATACCGTTGTTTCCTTGGGTTCTTATCATGCTAGATCTGTGCATGAGGAGGAAGATGTGCCTGGTCCTGACGATTGTAGATTGAAAAGGACCTTGTTCTTTTCGTTGGAGTTTGTAGCTGATGTGGTCTCGTGCGCCCTGTTCGTGAATGGTTGTATTGTCTGGTTCTGTCTTTCCTGTCTGTTCCCTCCTGGTCTTGTATTCGTCTTTCCTCTTAAATGTTGCTTCCTATGCACTAAGGTTGCTGAGGTCTGGGGAGTCTTTCCTCTTAAATGTTGCTTCCTATGCACTAAGGTTGCTGAGGTGTGGGGAGTCTTTTCTCTTAAAAGTTGCTTCCTATGCACTAAGGTTGCTGAGGTCTGGGGAGTCTTCTTTCCTCTTAAATATTGCTTCCCGTGCGCAAAGGTTGCTGAGGTCTGGGGAGGAGGAGGTTGGCTGGGGAAAATTGGAAGTGCGCACGTAATCCCTCATCAATTTGGGACGCAGAGGCTGGTATGTTGTTCCGGGGTCCTTGTTGGTCCCCGGTTTTATGGGGGGGAATGTGACGACCCTCCCACTCTGTCTGCCGTATTCTCTCTTTGTTCTTGTTTCCTTATTAGGATGCCGGTGGGCGGAGTTGGGAGGGTCGTCAGCTACATGGGAAACACCTGGGCCCACTGCCATAGGATAAATGCACCACTTCCCCATTCATGGGGGGAACTCTCTCCATGCAGACACCTTAATAGATTTGGTTTTGTTTCTTGGTGGTTTTTTGGTTGTTTGTTTTAGCATCTTTCAACAGCCTGCATTATCACATTCATGCATGCAAAACACTCACTTACACTACTGATTACTGATTACCCACACCATTGTATATTATACTTAGTTACTTTATTTAATAAATATATATTTTGTTACTCCATATCTCCACGTTGTCTCCCTTTTGTTACGGGCTTTGAGCCAGTTCGTGACACATCCAAACCCACCTCTTCCAACCCTCTATATAACTCCTTCCATTCACCTCATCCAAACCCACCTCTTCCAACCCTCTATATAACTCCTTCCCATTCACCTCATCCAGACCCACCTCTTCCAACCCTCTATATAACTCCTTCCCATTCACCTCATCCAAACCCACCTCTTCCAACCCTCTATATAACTCCTTCCATTCACCTCATCCAGACCCACCTCTTCCAACCCTCTATATAACTCCTTCCCATTCACCTCATCCAAACCCACCTCTTCCAACCCTCTATATAACTCCTTCCATTCACCTCATCCAAACCCACCTCTTCCAACCCTCTATATAACTCCTCCCATTCACCTCATCCAAACCCACCTCTTCCAACCCTCTATATAACTCCTTCCCATTCACCTCATCCAAACCCACCTCTTCCAACCCTCTATATAACTCCTCCCCATTCACCTCATCCAAACCCACCTCTTCCAACCCTCTCACATCCACTACTAAAGCCTTTCTGTCTGACTCTGGGATATTGGGTGGAATCCTTAGTCTGTCTGACTCTGGGATATTGGGTGGAATCCTTAGTCTGTTTGACTCTGGGATGTTGGGTGGAATCCTTAGTCTGTTTGACTCTGGGATGTTGGGTGGAATCCTTAGTCTGTCTGACTCTGGGATGTTGGGTGGAATCCTTAGTCTGTCTGACTCTGGGATGTTGGGTGGAATCCTTAGTCTGTCTGACTCTGGGATATTGGGTGGAATCCTTAGTCTGTCTGACTCTGGGATGTTGGGTGGAATCCTTAGTCTGTCTGACTCTGGGATATTGGGTGGAATCCTTAGTCTGTCTGACTCTGGGATATTGGGTGGAATCCTTAGTCTGTTTGACTCTGGGATATTGGGTGGAATCCTTAGTCTGTCTGACTCTGGGATATTGGCTGGAATCCTTAGTCTGTTTGACTCTGGGATGTTGGGTGGAATCCTTAGTCTGTTTGACTCTGGGATATTGGGTGGAATCCTTAGTCTGTCTGACTCTGGGATATTGGGTGGAATCCTTAGTCTGTTTGACTCTGGGATATTGGCTGGAATCCTTAGTCTGTTTGACTCTGGGATATTGGGTGGAATCCTTAGTCTGTTTGACTCTGGGATATTGGGTGGAATCCTTAGTCTGTCTGACTCTGGGATATTGGGTGGAATCCTTAGTCTGTCTGACTCTGGGATATTGGGTGGAATCCTTAGTCTGTTTGACTCTGGGATATTGGGTGGAATCCTTAGTCTGTCTGACTCTGGGATATTGGGTGGAATCCTTAGTCTGTCTGACTCTGGGATATTGGGTGGAATCCTTAGTCTGGGAAATGGAGCGTCTTCATCTTGTCTTTCTGTAGTAACTCTTGAGCAGAATCCCCTTGTCACGCCCTGGCCTTAGTTATCTTTGTTTTCTGTATTATTTTAGTTAGGTCAGGGTGTGACAGGGGGGGATGTTTGTGTGTATTTGTCTCGTCTTGGGTGGTTGTATTGTATAGGGGGTTTTGTTGAGTGTATGGGGTTGTGTTCAGTAGAGATGTTTAGGAAAGTCTATGGTTGCCTGGTTTGGTTCTCAATCAGAGACAGCTGTTTATTGTTGTCTCTGATTGGGAGCCATATTTAAGGCAGCCATAGGCATTAGGCTTTGTGGGTAATTGTCTATGTCTATGTTGCATGTTAGCACTTAGTCTTTTATAGCTTCACGTTTGTTGTTTTGTTTTCGTTCGTTGTCGTCTTCCAATAAAAGAAGATGTATTTTTCACACGCTGCGCCTTGGTCTCCTCACTACGACGATCGTGACAGAATTACCCACCATACCAGGACCAAGCAGCGTGGTAAATGGCAGGAGCAGCAGCAGCAGCAGCAGCAGGAGAGGCTGCACTATTTGGAGAAATGGACATGGGAGGACGAATTAGACGGCAAAGGACCCTGGGCAGAGCCAGGGGAATATCGCCGCCCCAAAGAAGAGCTGGAGGCAGCGAAGGCGGAGAGGCGCTATTATGAGGCGCTAGCACGGCAGAGCGGCTGGAGGCCCGAGAGGCAGCCCCAAAAATGTCTTGGGGGGGGTACACGGGGAGTGTGGCAGAGTCAGGAGTCAGACCTGAGCCAACTCCCCCTGCTTACCGTAAGGAGCCGGTCAGGGCGGAATTGGAGGTGAGCGACGCAGAGACAGTGAAGGAGTTAATGGGGAAATTGGAGGAAAGAGTTATGAGGGAGGTGCTGGTTTGGTGCATGAGGCACGACATCCGCCCGACTGAACGTGTCGGGGAGTTGATGTCACCGGGGACAGCTCTCCATACTCGTCCTGAGGTGCGTGCTAGCCGTCTGGTTAAGACTGTGCCAGCCTCACGCACCAGGCCTCCTGTGTGCCTCCCTAGCCCTGCACGTCCTCTGCCAGCTCGGCGCTACAGCTCTCCCAGCCGTGCTTCCAGTGGAGAGAGGGGGCGTCGTACCGGGCAGGCACCGTGTTATGCGGTGGAGTGCACGGTGTTCCCGGTGCGTGTGCTTAGCCCGGTGCGCAACATCCCAGCTCCCCACATCTGCCGGGCTAGGGTGAAGATCCAGCCAGGGCGGATGGTGCCAGCCCTGCTCTCAAGATCTCCAGTGTGCTTTCACGGTCCGGTCTACCCAGTGCCACCTCCACGCACCAGCCCTCCGGTGGCAGCCCCCCGCACCAGGCTGTCTCTCCGTCTCATCGCTACAGAGTCTCCCGCCTCTCCAGCGCTGCCAGAGCCTTCCTCCTCTCCAGCGCTGCCGGTGTCTCCCGCCTGTCCGGCGCTGCCAGAGCTTCAGCCCCTCATTCCAGAGGCGCCAGAGCCAATCTGTCCAGCGCTGCCAGAGCCTTCCTCCTCTCCAGCGCTGCCGGAGTCTCCCGCCTGTCCGGCGCTGCCAGAGCTTCAGCCCCTCAGTCCAGAGGCGCCAGAGCCAACCTGCCCAGCGCCGTCTGAGCTGCCCGCCTGCCCAGCGCCGTCTGAGCTGCCCGCCTGCCCAGCGCCGTCTGAGCTGCCCGCCTGCCCAGCGCCGTCTGAGCTGCCCGCCTGCCCAGCGCCGTCTGAGCTGCCCGCCTGCCCAGCGCCGTCTGAGCTGCCCGCCAGACAGGAGCAGCCAGAGCCGCCCGCCAGACAGGAGCAGCCAGAGCCGCCCGCCAGACAGGAGCAGCCAGAGCAGCCCGCCAGACAGGAGCAGCCAGAGCCGCCCGCCAGACAGGAGCAGCCAGAGCCGCCCGCCAGACAGGAGCAGCCAGAGCCGCCCGCCAGACAGGAGCAGCCAGAGCCGCCCGCCAGACAGGAGCAGCCAGAGCCGCCCGCCAGACAGGAGCAGCCAGAGCCGCCCGCCAGACAGGAGCAGCCAGAGCCGTCCGCCAGACAGGAGCAGCCAGAGCCGTCCGCCAGACAGGAGCAGCCAGAGCCGCCCGCCAGACAGGAGCAGCCAGAGCCGCCCGCCAGACAGGAGCAGCCAGAGCCGCCCGCCAGACAGGAGCAGCCAGAGCCGCCCGCCAGACAGGAGCAGCCAGAGCCGTCCGCCAGACAGGAGCAGCCAGAGCCGTCCGCCAGCCAGGAGCAGCCAGAGCCGTCCGCCAGCCAGGAGCAGCCAGAGCCGTCCCCCAGCCAGGAGCAGCCAGAGCCGTCCCCCAGCCAGGATCCGCCAGAGCCAGCCAGCCAGGATCCGCCAGAGCCGTCCGCCAGCCAGGATCCGCCAGAGCCGTCCGCCAGCCAGGATCCGCCAGAGCCGTCCGCCAGCCAGGATCCGCCAGAGCCGTCCGCCAGCCAGGATCTGCCAGAGCCACCAAAGCGGGTATTAACTATGGTGGAGTAGGGGCTACGTCCCGCACACGAGCCGCCGCCGTAGGAAGGCCCACCCGGACCCTCCCCTTCTGTGTCAGGTTTTGCGGCTGGAGTCCGCACCTTTGGGGGGGGGGGGTACTGTCACGCCCTGGCCTTAGTTAACTTTTGTTTTCTGTATTATTTTAGTTAGGTCAGGGTGTGACAGGGGGGGATGTTTGTGTGTATTTGTATTGTATAGCGGGTTTTGTTGAGTGTATGGGGTTGTGTTCAGTAGAGATGTTTAGGAAAGTCTATGGTTGCCTGGTTTGGTTCTCAATCAGAGACAGCTGTTTATTGTTGTCTCTGATTGGGAGCCATATTTAAGGCAGCCATAGGCATTGGGTTTGCGTGGGTAATTGTCTATGTCTATGTTGCATGTTAGCACTTAGTCTTTTATAGCTTCACGTTCGTCTGTTTGTTGTTTTGTTTTCGTTCGTTGTCGTCTTCCAATAAAAGAAGATGTATTTTTCACACGCTGCGCCTTGGTCCACTCATTGTCCTCAAGACGATCGTGACACCCCTCTTCTGCTGACAGAGCCTTCCTGCAACGTCCCAGCAGTTGTTCAACAATCCTTTCTGACCTCAACCCTCAATGTTCAGCCCCCCCGTCCTCCAACCATTAACACAACCTTGTATTAGTGTGTATAGTGAATGTATGTAAATCATCCATTAACATAACCTTGTATTAGTGTGTTTAGTGAATGTATGTAAATCAGCCATTAACATAACCTTGTATTAGTGTGTTTAGTGAATGTATGTAAATCCCCCATTAACATAACCTTGTATTAGTGTGTTTAGTGAATGTATGTAAATCCACCATTAACATAACCTTGTATTAGTGTGTTTAGTGAATGTATGTAAATCCACCATTAACATAACCTTGTATTAGTGTGTTTAGTGAATGTATGTAAATCCTCCATTAACATAACCTTGTATTAGTGTGTTTAGTGAATGTATGTAAATCCTCCATTAACATAACCTTGTATTAGTGTGTTTAGTGAATGTATGTAAATCATCCATTATTAACATAACCTTGTATTAGTGTGTTTAGTGAATGTATGTAAATAAACCATTAACATAACCTTGTGTTAGTGTGTTTAGTGAATGTATGTAAATTAGCCATTAACATAACCTTGTATTAGTGTGTTTAGTGAATGTATGTAAATCAGCCATTAACATAACCTTGTATTAGTGTGTTTAGTGAATCTATGTAAATCAGCCATTAACATAACCTTGTATTAGTGTGTTTAGTGAATGTATGTAAATCACCATTAACATAACATTGTATTAGTGTGTTTAGTGAATGTATGTAAATCAGCCATTAACATAACCTTGTATTAGTGTGTTTAGTGAATGTATGTAAATCATAGAGCTCATCTGCATTTCCTGCAGCTCAGGGAAATTCTCAGCAACTAAAGAGTGATCAAATTAACATCCTACATATAAACCTCTCTTCCTCAGGACTCAACCCAGTGTAGGACCCCTGTCTCTCGAACCCACCCCCAGCAATTCTGTCGTCCTGCAGACACTCTCTGGTCCTCATCTCCTGGTCATGTTTTCTCCCAGCAGTCCCTCTCTGGTCCTCATCTCCTGGTCATGTTTTCTCCCAGCAGTCCCTCTCTGGTCCTCATCTCCTGGTCATGTTTTCTCCCAGCAGTCCCTCTCTGGTCTTCATCTCCTGGTCATGTTTTCTCCCATCAGTCCCTCTCTGGTCCTCATCTCCTGGTCATGTTTTCTCCCAGCAGTCCCTCTCTGGCCCTCATCTCCTGGTCATGTTTTCTCCCAGCAGTCCCTCTCTGGTCCTCATCTCCTGGTCATGTTTTCTCCCATCAGTCCCTCTCTGGTCCTCTAACCCCAGTCATGTTTTCTCCCATCAGTCCCTCTCTGGTCCTCATCTCCTGGTCATGTTTTCTCCCATCAGTCCCTCTCTGGTCCTCATCTCCTGGTCATGTTTTCTCCCATCAGTCCCTCTCTGGTCCTCCTCCCCCAGCCATTTTTTCTTCCAGCAGTCCCTCTCTGAACCTCATCTCCTGGCCATGTTTTCTCCCATCAGTCCCTCTCTGGTCCTCATCCCCTGGTCATGTTTTCTCCCATCAGTCCCTCTCTGGCCCTCATCTCCTGGCCATGTTTTCTCCCATCAGTCCCTCTCTGGTCCTCATCCCCTGGTCATGTTTTCTCCCAGCCGTCCCTCTCTGGCCCTCATCTCCTGGTCTTGTTTTCTCCCATCAGTCCCTCTCTGTCCCTCATCCCCTGGTCATGTTTTCTCCCAGCAGTCCCTCTCTGGCCCTCATCTCCTGGTCATGTTTTCTCCCATCAGTCCCTCTCTGGTCCTCATCCCCTGGCCATGTTTTCTCCCATCAGTCCCTCTCTGGTCCTCATCTCCTGGTCTTGTTTTCTCCCAGCAGTCCCTCTCTGGTCCTCTAACCCCAGTCATGTTTTCTCCCAGCAGTCCCTCTCTGGTCCTCATCTCCTGGTCATGTTTTCTCCCAGCAGTCCCTCTCTGGTCCTCATCTCCTGGTCTTGTTTTCTCCCAGCCGTCCCTCTCTGGTTTTATACTGTTTTAGATGGATCCTCTGTTTATCATCTTGTTTTATACTGTTTTAGATGGATCCTCTGTTTATCATCTTGTTTTATACTGTTTTAGATGGATCCTCTGTTTATCATCTTGTTTTATACTGTTTTAGATGGATCCTCTGTTTATCATCTTGTTTTATACTGTTTTAGATGGATCCTCTGTTTATCATCTTGTTTTATACTGTTTTAGATGTATCCTCTGTTTATCATCTTGTTTTATACTGTTTTAGATGGATCCTCTGTTTAACCATCTTGTTTTATACTGTTTTAGATGTATCCTCTGTTTATCATCTTGTTTTATACTGTTTTAGATGGATCCTCTGTTTATCATCTTGTTTTATACTGTTTTAGATTGGGAACCATACCAGGCCAAACACATAGAAATACAAAACAAGGACAACATAGAACACCAGACATAGAATGCCCACCCAAACTCACGCCCTGACCAACCAAAATAGAGACATAAAAAGGATCTCTAAGGTCAGGGCGTGTTCTCCATGCTGGCTTTACCTTGTCATCAACACCCTCCATTACATATCACCAGTCCCCTTTAGTAACGGTGGTTACCTTGTCATCATCACCCTCCATTACATATCACCAGTCCCCTTTAGTAACGGTGGCTTGTACAGTGTTCTCCATGCTGTCTTTACCTTGTCATCATCATCATCACCCTCCATTACATATCACCAGTCCCCTTTAGTAACGGTGGTTACCTTGTCATCATCACCCTCCATTACATATCACCAGTCCCCTTTAGTAACGGTGGCTTGTACAGTGCTCTCCATGCTGGCTTTACCTTGTCATCATCACCCTCCATTACATATCACCAGTCCCCTTTAGTAACGGTGGCTTGGCCAGTGCTCTCCATGCTGGCTTTACCTTGTCATCAACACCCTCCATTACATATCACCAGTCCCCTTTAGTAACGGTGGTTACCTTGTCATCATCACCCTCCATTACATATCACCAGTCCCCTTTAGTAACGGTGGCTTGTACAGTGCTCTCCATGCTGGCTTTACCTTGTCATCAACACCCTCCATTACATATCCCCAGTCCCCTTTAGTAACGGTGGTTACCGTGTCATCATCACCCTCCATTACATATCACCAGTCTCCTTTAGTAACGGTGGCTTGTACAGTGCTCTCCATGCTGGCTTTACCTTGTCATCATCACCCTCCATTACATATCACCAGTCCCCCTTAGTAACGGTGGTTACCTTGTCATCATCACCCTCCATTACATATCACCAGTACCCTTTAGTAACGGTGGTTACCTTGTCATCATCACCCTCCATTACATATCACCAGTCCCCTTTAGTAACGGTGGCTTGTACAGTGCTCTCCATGCTGGCTTTACCTTGTCATCATCACCCTCCATTACATATCACCAGTCCCCTTTAGTAACGGTGGTTACCTTGTCATCATCACCCTCCATTACATATCACCAGTCCCCTTTAGTAACGGTGGCTTGTACAGTGCTCTCCATGCTGGCTTTACCTTGTCATCAACACCCTTCATTACATATCACCAGTACCCTTTAGTAACGGTGGCTTGTACAGTGCTCTCCATGCTGTATTTACCTTGTCATCAAGGCCCAGTTTTACCCTCCAAGGAGTGTCTTTTCTATTTTTCAATGTATCTTTATTTAAAACCTTGACACCCCCTCTATATAACTCCTTCCATTGACCTCATCTGTGACGACCCTCCCACTCTGTCTGCCGTATTCTCTCTTTGTTCTTGTTTCCTTATTAGGATGCCGGTGGGCGGAGTTGGGAGGGTCGTCAGCTACATGGGAAACACCTGGGCCCACTGCCATAGGATAAATGCACCACTTCCCCATTCATGGGGGGAACTCTCTCCATGCAGACACCTTAATAGATTTGGTTTTGTTTCTTGGTGGTTTTTTGGTTGTTTGTTTTAGCATCTTTCAACAGCCTGCATTATCACATTCATGCATGCAAAACACTCACTTACACTACTGATTACTGATTACCCACACCATTGTATATTATACTTAGTTACTTATTTAATAAATATATATTTTGTTACTCCATATCTCCACGTTGTCTCCCTTTTGTTACGGGCTTTGAGCCGGTTCGTGACAAGTGGGGGCTCATCCGGGATAATTGAACGTATTGGTTTGGGAGAACGTGGAGGTACGTGTTTGGTTTGCATATTTTGTTTGAGTTTGATAGGCCCATATTGGTTGCCTTTGTTGTTTGGTTTGTGTGCTGCGTTGGAGAGAGTACATTGGTTAGTTTCCAGGGCCCTGCCCAGCCTGGAAACTCTTGTCTACTTTCTGTTGGGACATCGGTCTGAGGTGAGTAATCGGCTGTGTACCTCAGTGGGAGATTTGGGTAGGGTAGTGGAATTTGCTACCTGGAGCTATAGCCTTTTACCCCTGATAGGCTTAGCGACGTGTTTCCTTTTTGGAATATGTTGGGCATGGTTAATGTTTGTTATTTTTGTGTGGTGTCTGTGGACTGAGCAGTTGTCTCGGGGGCACATCCGTGGCTTGGTGGAATCTGCCAGCGTGCTGGGGGGTTTATTACCTTGCCAGCGGGCTAAAGTGCGTAAATACCCACCGCAAATCCGCACGAAGACTAGGGTTGAGTTATTGTAGGTTTTGGGGAAGCTCCGTATCTCATCTCTCTTCTGTGGTGCTCAGGGTGATTGTCACTTCTCTGGTTGTGGTCTGGTGTGCTCAGCAGAGGGGAAGAGCGAGAATTCTTTTTTGTAACTATGGCGGCTTTTGTAGATGAGTTCATTCGCTTTCCATCAGAGGAATTGTTAGAATTAGGTACTAAAGAACAGCTGTTGAAAATCGCCGAATACTACAAGGTTGAAATTAGTGATAAACGTCTAAAGAATTCTATTAGGTTGATATTGAAGGCCAATCTGATGGAGAGTGGTATTCTTGAAGTTATCACTGGGCCAGTCTCTGCTGAGGGGTCATCTCCCCGTAACGTTACAATGGCCATTCCATCGGTTAGTCCTAGTAGTCTTCTTTTTGAACAGCAGAAAGAACTGCTTCTGTTACAGCTGCAGCATGATCGTGAGAAGCTAGAGCATGATCGTGTAAAGTATGAAAAGGAATTAGATATGGAGCATGATCGTGAGAAGCTAGAGCATGATCGTGTAAAGTATGAAAAGGAATTAGATATGCAGCATGATCGTGAGAAGCTGCAGCATGATCGTGAGAAGCTAGAGCATGATCGTGTAAAGTATGAAAAGGAATTAGCATTTAAACAAGATATGGAGATGGCTAAAATCAAGTTGCAACAAGAACGGATAGAGTTGGTTAGGGAAGGAAAGATCTCAGGGGAGAGTTTGTTCTGGGAAGGTGACCCAGATTTACCTAGGGGTCGTTCCTCTTTTGTTCATGCCCCGGACACATTTGATATTGTTGGGAACTTACGGTTATTGCCTCAGTTTAATGAAAAGGACCCTGAGACATTCTTTTCGTTGTTTGAGCGTGTTGCTGACGCTAGGAGTTGGCCTGATTCTGACCGCACCTTAATGTTGCAGTGTGTGCTGACTGGTAAAGCGCAGGAAGCATATTCAGCTCTTAGTGTACACGACAGTGCCTGTTATGATAAGGTTAAAACGGCTGTGTTGCAGATTTATGAATTGGTCCCTGAGGCTTACCGCCAACGATTTAGAACTTTAAAAAGGGATGATAAACAGACTCATGTTGAGTTTGCGCGACAATTATCTGTACAGTTTAATCGCTGGTGTTCTGCCTCTGCAGTTGTGACTTTCCAAGGGCTGTGTGATCTGATTATGTTAGAGCAATTTAAGGACACAATCCCTGATCGTATTGCCACGTATATTAACGAACGAAAAGTAAAGAATGTCGCTGAAGCTGCGGTTTTGGCAGATGAGTATGTGTTGACTCACAAAAGTGTCTTTGCAGAGCCCCGTATTCGGAATGAGTGGGGGCGTTCGGATAGATTTGGGCTTCGCTCACCGAGATACTATGGTTCATGGGCAGAGTCCTATTCAACTAGGGTTGAGCCTGACTCCCGTGGTAAAGCTAACTTTGGGCAAGAGTGTCACTACTGTCACGGTTCCGGTCATTGGAAAAACGAATGTCCACATCTCAGGTCAAAGGGTGCTTACGCTAAATCTAAGCCTACCGCATTAGCTGCGCCTGTTCCACATCAGTTCACTCATGACTCATTGCCTCAGGTCCAGGAGCATGTGAAAGTACATATTGATCCAGACTATTTACCTTTCATTACGGAAGGTTTTGTGTCTATGTTAGGAAGAAAGGACCTAGTGCCAGTGAAGATCCTGAGAGACACAGGTGCCTCTGAATCATTTGTGTTGGAATCTGTGTTACCCTTTTCTGCTGAGACTGATTCAGGAAATAGTGTTCTAATTAGGGGAATAGGTTTGAACACTCTGTCAGTTCCATTGCATAAACTGATGTTGGATTGTGGGCTGGTGAAGGGTGAAGTTGTTGTGGGGGTGCGTCCTTCGTTGCCTATTGAGGGTATCGACGTTATCCTTGGGAATAACTTGGCTGGTGATCGTGTATGGCCTGTCGAGGTTACATCTCTTGTTTCCATAAAACCGTCAGTTGTTGAGATTCCTGATGAGAGTGTACAAAGCTCCCCAGAGAGGTTCAGTGCGTGTGCAGTGACGCGTTCTATGGGCCGTGGCGAACTGGTCAATGTGCCGAATAATGAGAATACCACAAAGAAGTATGCCACTGTTTTCCCTGTTATTCCGTTATCTGTTACCCACTCAGATCTAATCAATGCGCAACAGACTGACCCCACATTAGAAGAGTTGCGTGACCAAATTGTGCCTGTGGAACAGTTGGGAGATGTCGCCCATGGCTATTTTCTCCAAGAGGATGTCCTGATGAGAAAGTGGGTGTCTCATGGTAGTTGTTTTCTAGGGGAGGCGATTAGTCAGGTTGTAGTACCAGTAAAACTTTGTGAGTTGGTGTTGACAACTTCTCACAATGATGTTGCTGGACATATGGGTGTGAGGAAAACATACCATCGCATATTAAGACATTTCTTTTGGCCTAGATTAAAGAGGGATGTCTCTGATTTCATCAAAACTTGTCATACCTGTCAATTAACTGGTAAACCTAATCAAGCTATTAAGCCGGTACCACTGTTTCCTATTCCTGTACTCAGCCAACCTTTTGAGTATCTGATCATTGACTGTGTGGGTCCTTTGCCTCGTTCTAAAAAGGGAGAAATGGCTAAAGAGAAGTTATCTTCACAGGAGAGGTTGAAGGACATATTTGATCGCCGAACTGAACCTCGTCAGTTTACTCCGGGTGATCAGGTTCTTGCTCTGCTGCCAATTGTTGGTTCTCTTTTTCAAGCCAAGTTTCAAGGTCCATATACAGTGGTGCGTCAGTACACTGAGAAAAATTACCTAGTTGCCACTCCAGAATGGAGGAAAGCACACCAGCTGTGCCATGTAAATTTGTTAAAACCCTATTATGCACGTTCCTCTGAGATTGAACAGTGGGAGTCTACAGAGGACGGTAAACCTGTTCTTTTGGCTGATACCGTTGTTTCCTTGGGTTCTTATCATGCTAGATCTGTGCATGAGGAGGAAGATGTGCCTGGTCCTGACGATTGTAGATTGAAAAGGACCTTGTTCTTTTCGTTGGAGTTTGTAGCTGATGTGGTCTCGTGCGCCCTGTTCGTGAATGGTTGTATTGTCTGGTTCTGTCTTTCCTGTCTGTTCCCTCCTGGTCTTGTATTCGTCTTTCCTCTTAAATGTTGCTTCCTATGCACTAAGGTTGCTGAGGTCTGGGGAGTCTTTCCTCTTAAATGTTGCTTCCTATGCACTAAGGTTGCTGAGGTGTGGGGAGTCTTTTCTCTTAAAAGTTGCTTCCTATGCACTAAGGTTGCTGAGGTCTGGGGAGTCTTCTTTCCTCTTAAATATTGCTTCCCGTGCGCAAAGGTTGCTGAGGTCTGGGGAGGAGGAGGTTGGCTGGGGAAAATTGGAAGTGCGCACGTAATCCCTCATCAATTTGGGACGCAGAGGCTGGTATGTTGTTCCGGGGTCCTTGTTGGTCCCCGGTTTTATGGGGGGGAATGTGACGACCCTCCCACTCTGTCTGCCGTATTCTCTCTTTGTTCTTGTTTCCTTATTAGGATGCCGGTGGGCGGAGTTGGGAGGGTCGTCAGCTACATGGGAAACACCTGGGCCCACTGCCATAGGATAAATGCACCACTTCCCCATTCATGGGGGGAACTCTCTCCATGCAGACACCTTAATAGATTTGGTTTTGTTTCTTGGTGGTTTTTTGGTTGTTTGTTTTAGCATCTTTCAACAGCCTGCATTATCACATTCATGCATGCAAAACACTCACTTACACTACTGATTACTGATTACCCACACCATTGTATATTATACTTAGTTACTTTATTTAATAAATATATATTTTGTTACTCCATATCTCCACGTTGTCTCCCTTTTGTTACGGGCTTTGAGCCAGTTCGTGACACATCCAAACCCACCTCTTCCAACCCTCTATATAACTCCTTCCATTCACCTCATCCAAACCCACCTCTTCCAACCCTCTATATAACTCCTTCCCATTCACCTCATCCAGACCCACCTCTTCCAACCCCCTATATAACTCCTTCCCATTCACCTCATCCAAACCCACCTCTTCCAACCCTCTATATAACTCCTTCCATTCACCTCATCCAGACCCACCTCTTCCAACCCTCTATATAACTCCTTCCCATTCACCTCATCCAAACCCACCTCTTCCAACCCTCTATATAACTCCTTCCATTCACCTCATCCAAACCCACCTCTTCCAACCCTCTATATAACTCCTCCCATTCACCTCATCCAAACCCACCTCTTCCAACCCTCTATATAACTCCTTCCCATTCACCTCATCCAAACCCACCTCTTCCAACCCTCTATATAACTCCTCCCCATTCACCTCATCCAAACCCACCTCTTCCAACCCTCTCACATCCACTACTAAAGCCTTTCTGTCTGACTCTGGGATATTGGGTGGAATCCTTAGTCTGTCTGACTCTGGGATATTGGGTGGAATCCTTAGTCTGTTTGACTCTGGGATGTTGGGTGGAATCCTTAGTCTGTTTGACTCTGGGATGTTGGGTGTAATCCTTAGTCTGTCTGACTCTGGGATGTTGGGTGGAATCCTTAGTCTGTCTGACTCTGGGATGTTGGGTGGAATCCTTAGTCTGTCTGACTCTGGGATATTGGGTGGAATCCTTAGTCTGTCTGACTCTGGATGTTGGGTGGAATCCTTAGTCTGTCTGACTCTGGGATATTGGGTGGAATCCTTAGTCTGTCTGACTCTGGGATATTGGGTGGAATCCTTAGTCTGTTTGACTCTGGGATATTGGGTGGAATCCTTAGTCTGTCTGACTCTGGGATATTGGCTGAATCCTTAGTCTGTTTGACTCTGGGATGTTGGGTGGAATCCTTAGTCTGTTTGACTCTGGGATATTGGGTGGAATCCTTAGTCTGCCTGACTCTGGGATATTGGGTGGAATCCTTAGTCTGTTTGACTCTGGGATATTGGCTGGAATCCTTAGTCTGTCTGACTCTGGGATATTGGGTGGAATCCTTAGTCTGTTTGACTCTGGGATATTGGGTGGAATCCTTAGTCTGTCTGACTCTGGGATATTGGGTGGAATCCTTAGTCTGTCTGACTCTGGGATATTGGGTGGAATCCTTAGTCTGTTTGACTCTGGGATATTGGGTGGAATCCTTAGTCTGTCTGACTCTGGGATATTGGGTGGAATCCTTAGTCTGTCTGACTCTGGGATATTGGGTGGAATCCTTAGTCTGGGAAATGGAGCGTCTTCATCTTGTCTTTCTGTAGTAACTCTGAGCAGAATCCCCTTGTCACGCCCTGGCCTTAGTTATCTTTGTTTTCTGTATTATTTTAGTTAGGTCAGGGTGTGACAGGGGGGGATGTTTGTGTGTATTTGTCTCGTCTTGGGTGGTTGTATTGTATAGGGGGTTTTGTTGAGTGTATGGGGTTGTGTTCAGTAGAGATGTTTAGGAAAGTCTATGGTTGCCTGGTTTGGTTCTCAATCAGAGACAGCTGTTTATTGTTGTCTCTGATTGGGAGCCATATTTAAGGCAGCCATAGGCATTAGGCTTTGTGGGTAATTGTCTATGTCTATGTTGCATGTTAGCACTTAGTCTTTTATAGCTTCACGTTTGTTGTTTTGTTTTCGTTCGTTGTCGTCTTCCAATAAAAGAAGATGTATTTTTCACACGCTGCGCCTTGGTCTCCTCACTACGACGATCGTGACAGAATTACCCACCATACCAGGACCAAGCAGCGTGGTAAATGGCAGGAGCAGCAGCAGCAGCAGCAGCAGGAGAGGCTGCACTATTTGGAGAAATGGACATGGGAGGACGAATTAGACGGCAAAGGACCCTGGGCAGAGCCAGGGGAATATCGCCGCCCCAAAGAAGAGCTGGAGGCAGCGAAGGCGGAGAGGCGCTATTATGAGGCGCTAGCACGGCAGAGCGGCTGGAGGCCCGAGAGGCAGCCCCAAAAATGTCTTGGGGGGGGTACACGGGGAGTGTGGCAGAGTCAGGAGTCAGACCTGAGCCAACTCCCCCTGCTTACCGTAAGGAGCCGGTCAGGGCGGAATTGGAGGTGAGCGACGCAGAGACAGTGAAGGAGTTAATGGGGAAATTGGAGGAAAGAGTTATGAGGGAGGTGCTGGTTTGGTGCATGAGGCACGACATCCGCCCGACTGAACGTGTCGGGGAGTTGATGTCACCGGGGACAGCTCTCCATACTCGTCCTGAGGTGCGTGCTAGCCGTCTGGTTAAGACTGTGCCAGCCTCACGCACCAGGCCTCCTGTGTGCCTCCCTAGCCCTGCACGTCCTCTGCCAGCTCGGCGCTACAGCTCTCCCAGCCGTGCTTCCAGTGGAGAGAGGGGGCGTCGTACCGGGCAGGCACCGTGTTATGCGGTGGAGTGCACGGTGTTCCCGGTGCGTGTGCTTAGCCCGGTGCGCAACATCCCAGCTCCCCACATCTGCCGGGCTAGGGTGAAGATCCAGCCAGGGCGGATGGTGCCAGCCCTGCTCTCAAGATCTCCAGTGTGCTTTCACGGTCCGGTCTACCCAGTGCCACCTCCACGCACCAGCCCTCCGGTGGCAGCCCCCCGCACCAGGCTGTCTCTCCGTCTCATCGCTACAGAGTCTCCCGCCTCTCCAGCGCTGCCAGAGCCTTCCTCCTCTCCAGCGCTGCCGGTGTCTCCCGCCTGTCCGGCGCTGCCAGAGCTTCAGCCCCTCATTCCAGAGGCGCCAGAGCCAATCTGTCCAGCGCTGCCAGAGCCTTCCCTCCTCTCCAGCGCTGCCGGAGTCTCCCGCCTGTCCGGCGCTGCCAGAGCTTCAGCCCCTCAGTCCAGAGGCGCCAGAGCCAACCTGCCCAGCGCCGTCTGAGCTGCCCGCCTGCCCAGCGCCGTCTGAGCTGCCCGCCTGCCCAGCGCCGTCTGAGCTGCCCGCCTGCCCAGCGCCGTCTGAGCTGCCCGCCTGCCCAGCGCCGTCTGAGCTGCCCGCCTGCCCAGCGCCGTCTGAGCCGCCCGCCAGACAGGAGCCGCCAGAGCCGCCCGCCAGACAGGAGCAGCCAGAGCCGCCCGCCAGACAGGAGCAGCCAGAGCAGCCCGCCAGACAGGAGCAGCCAGAGCCGCCCGCCAGACAGGAGCAGCCAGAGCCGCCCGCCAGACAGGAGCAGCCAGAGCCGCCCGCCAGACAGGAGCAGCCAGAGCCGCCCGCCAGACAGGAGCAGCCAGAGCCGCCCGCCAGACAGGAGCAGCCAGAGCCGCCCGCCAGACAGGAGCAGCCAGAGCCGTCCGCCAGACAGGAGCAGCCAGAGCCGTCCGCCAGAACAGGAGCAGCCAGAGCCGCCCGCCAGACAGGAGCAGCCAGAGCCGCCCGCCAGACAGGAGCAGCCAGAGCCGCCCGCCAGACAGGAGCAGCCAGAGCCGCCCGCCAGACAGGAGCAGCCAGAGCCGTCCGCCAGACAGGAGCAGCCAGAGCCGTCCTGCCAGCCAGGAGCAGCCAGAGCCGTCCGCCAGCCAGGAGCAGCCAGAGCCGTCCCCCAGCCAGGAGCAGCCAGAGCCGTCCCCCCAGCCAGGAGCAGCCAGAGCCAGCCAGCCAGGATCCGCCAGAGCCGTCCGCCAGCCAGGATCCGCCAGAGCCGTCCGCCAGCCAGGATCCGCCAGAGCCGTCCGCCAGCCAGGATCCGCCAGAGCCGTCCGCCAGCCAGGATCTGCCAGAGCCACCAAAGCGGGTATTAACTATGGTGGAGTAGGGGCTACGTCCCGCACACGAGCCGCCGCCGTAGGAAGGCCCACCCGGACCCTCCCCTTCTGTGTCAGGTTTTGCGGCTGGAGTCCGCACCTTTGGGGGGGGGGGTACTGTCACGCCCTGGCCTTAGTTAACTTTTGTTTTCTGTATTATTTTAGTTAGGTCAGGGTGGTGACAGGGGGGATGTTTGTGTGTATTTGTATTGTATAGCGGGTTTTGTTGAGTGTATGGGGTTGTGTTCAGTAGAGATGTTTAGGAAAGTCTATGGTTGCCTGGTTTGGTTCTCAATCAGAGACAGCTGTTTATTGTTGTCTCTGATTGGGAGCCATATTTAAGGCAGCCATAGGCATTAGGCTTTGTGGGTAATTGTCTATGTCTATGTTGCATGTTAGCACTTAGTCTTTTATAGCTTCACGTTCGTCTGTTTGTTGTTTTGTTTTCGTTCGTTGTCGTCTTCCAATAAAGAAGATGTATTTTTCACACGCTGCGCCTTGGTCCACTCATTGTCCTCAAGACGATCGTGACACCCCTCTTCTGCTGACAGAGCCTTCCTGCAACGTCCCAGCAGTTGTTCAACAATCCTTTCTGACCTCAACCCTCAATGTTCAGCCCCCCGTCCTCCAACCATTAACACAACCTTGTATTAGTGGTTTAGTGAATGTATGTAAATCATCCATTAACATAACCTTGTATTAGTGTGTTTAGTGAATGTATGTAAATCAGCCAATAACATAACCTTGTATAGTGTGTTTAGTGAATGTATGTAAATCCCCCATTAACATAACCTTGTATTAGTGTGTTTAGTGAATGTATGTAAATCCACCATTAACATAACCTTGTATTAGTGTGTTTAGTGAATGTATGTAAATCCTCCATTAACATAACCTTGTATTAGTGTGTTTAGTGAATGTATGTAAATCCTCCATTAACATAACCTTGTATTAGTGGTGTTTAGTGAATGTATGTAAATCCTCCATTAACATAACCTTGTATTAGTGTGTTTAGTGAATGTATGTAAATCATCCATTATAACATAAACCTTGTATTAGTGTGTTTAGTGAATGTATGTAATAAACCATTAACATAACCTTGTGTTAGTGTGTTTAGTGAATGTATGTAAATTAGCCATTAACATAACCTTGTATTAGTGTGTTTAGTGAATGTATGTAAATCATCAATTAACATAACCTTGTGTTAGTGTGTTTAGTGAATGTATGTAAATCATCCATTAACATAACCTTGTATTAGTGTCTTTAGTGAATGTATGTAAATCAGCCATTAACAAACATTGTATTAGTGTGTTTAGTGAATGTATGTAAATCAGCCATTAACATAACCTTGTATTAGTGTGTTTAGTGAATGTATGTAAATCATAGAGCTCATCTGCATTTCCTGCAGCTCAGGGAAATTCTCAGCAACTAAAGAGTGATCAAATTAACATCCTACATATAAACCTCTCTTCCTCAGGACTCAACCCAGTGTAGGACCCCTGTCTCTCGAACCCACCCCCAGCAATTCTGTCGTCCTGCAGACACTCTCTGGTCCTCATCTCCTGGTCATGTTTTCTCCCAGCAGTCCCTCTCTGGTCCTCATCTCCTGGTCATGTTTTCTCCCAGCAGTCCCTCTCTGGTCCTCATCTCCTGGTCATGTTTTCTCCCAGCAGTCCCTCTCTGGTCTTCATCTCCTGGTCATGTTTTCTCCCATCAGTCCCTCTCTGGTCCTCATCTCCTGGTCATGTTTTCTCCCAGCAGTCCCTCTCTGGCCCTCATCTCCTGGTCATGTTTTCTCCCAGCAGTCCCTCTCTGGCCCTCATCTCCTGGTCATGTTTTCTCCCATCAGTCCCTCTCTGGTCCTCTAACCCCAGTCATGTTTTCTCCCATCACTCCCTCTCTGGTCCTCATCTCCTGGTCTTGTTTTCTCCCATCAGTCCCTCTCTGGCCCTCATCTCCTGGTCTTGTTTTCTCCCATCAGTCCCTCTCTGGTCCTCTAACCCCAGTCATTTTTTCTTCCAGCAGTCCCTCTCTGAACCTCATCTCCTGGCCATGTTTTCTCCCATCAGTCCCTCTCTGGTCCTCATCCCCTGGTCATGTTTTCTCCCATCAGTCCCTCTCTGGCCCTCATCTCCTGGCCATGTTTTCTCCCATCAGTCCCTCTCTGGTCCTCATCCCCTGGTCATGTTTTCTCCCAGCCGTCCCTCTCTGGCCCTCATCTCCTGGCCATGTTTTTCTCCCATCAGTCCCTCTCTGGTCCATCATCCCTGGTCATGTTTTCTCCCAGCAGTCCCTCTCTGGCCCTCATCTCCTGGCCATGTTTTCTCCCATCAGTCCCTCTCTGGTCCCTCATCCCCTGGTCATGTTTTCTCCCAGCAGTCCCTCTCTGGTCCTCATCTCCTGGTCTTGGTTTTCTCCCAGCCGTCCCTCTCTGGTCCTCTAACCCCAGTCATGTTTTCTCCCAGCAGTCCCTCTCTGGTCCTCATCTCCTGGTCATGTTTTCTCCCAGCAGTCCCTCTCTGGTCCTCATCTCCTGGTCTTGTTTTCTCCCAGCCGTCCCTCTCTGGTTTTATACTGTTTTAGATGGATCCTCTGTTTATCATCTTGTTTTATACTGTTTTAGATGGATCCTCTGTTTATCATCTTGTTTTATACTGTTTTAGATGGATCCTCTGTTTATCATCTTGTTTATACTGTTTTAAGATGGGAATCCTCTGTTTATCATCTTGTTTTATACTGTTTTAGATGGATCCTCTGTTTATCATCTTGTTTTATACTGTTTTAGATGTATCCTCTGTTTATCATCTTGTTTTATACTGTTTTAGATGGATCCTCTGTTTAACCATCTTGTTTTATACTGTTTTAGATGTATCCTCTGTTTATCATCTTGTTTTATACTGTTTTAGATGGATCCTCTGTTTATCATCTTGTTTTATACTGTTTTAGATTGGGAACCATACCAGGCCAAACACATAGAAATACAAAACAAGGACAACATAGAACACCAGACATAGAATGCCCACCCAATCTCACGCCCTGACCAACCAAAATAGAGACATAAAAAGGATCTCTAAGGTCAGGGCGTGCTCTCCATGCTGGCTTTACCTTGTCATCATCATCATCATCACCCTCCATTACATATCACCAGTCCCCTTAGTAACGGTGGTTACCTTGTCATCATCACCCTCCATACATATCACCAGTCCCCTTTAGTAACGGTGGCTTGTACAGTGTTCTCCATGCTGGCTTTACCTTGTCATCATCATCATCATCACCCTCCATTACATATCACCAGTCCCCTTTAGTAACGGTGGTTACCTTGTCATCATCACCCTCCATTACATATCACCAGTCCCCTTTAGTAACGGTGGCTTGTACAGTGCTCTCCATGCTGGCTTTACCTTGTCCATCATCACCCTCCATTACATATCACCAGTCCCCTTTAGTAACGGTGGCTTGGCCAGTGCTCTCCATGCTGGCTTTACCTTGTCATCAACACCCTCCATTACATATCACCAGTCCCCTTTAGTAACGGTGGTTACCTTGTCATCATCACCCTCCATTACATATCACCAGTCCCCTTTAGTAACGGTGGCTTGTACAGTGCTCTCCATGCTGGCTTTACCTTGTCATCAACACCCTCCATTACATATCCCCAGTCCCCTTTAGTAACGGTGGTTACCGTGTCATCATCACCCTCCATTACATATCACCAGTCTCCTTTAGTAACGGTGGCTTGTACAGTGCTCTCCATGCTGGCTTTACCTTGTCATCATCACCCTCCATTACATATCACCAGTCCCCCTTAGTAACGGTGGTTACCTTGTCATCATCACCCTCCATTACATATCACCAGTACCCTTTAGTAACGGTGGGTTACCTTGTCATCATCACCCTCCATTACATATCACCAGTCCCCTTTAGTAACGGTGGCTTGTACAGTGCTCTCCATGCTGGCTTACCTTGTCATCATCACCCTCCATTACATATCACCAGTCCCCTTTAGTAACGGTGGTTACCTTGTCATCATCACCCTCCATTACATATCACCAGTCCCCTTTAGTAACGGTGGCTTGTACAGTGCTCTCCATGCTGGCTTTACCTTGTCATCAACACCCTTCATTACATATCACCAGTACCCTTTAGTAACGGTGGCTTGTACAGTGCTCTCCATGCTGTATTTACCTTGTCATCAAGGCCCAGTTTTACCCTCCAAGGAGTGTCTTTTCTATTTTTCAATGTATCTTTATTTAAAACCTTGACACCCCCTCTATATAACTCCTTCCATTGACCTCATCTGTGACGACCCCTCCCACTCCGTCTGCCGTATTCTTTCTTTGTTCTTGTTTCCTTATTAGGATGCCGGTGGGCGGAGTTGGGAGGGTCGTCAGCTACATGGGAAACACCTGGGCCCACTGCCATAGGATAAATGCACCACTTCCCCATTCATGGGGGGAACTCTCTCCATGCAGACACCTTAATAGATTTGGTTTTGTTTCTTGGTGGTTTTTTGGTTGTTTGTTTTAGCATCTTTCCAACAGCCTGCATTATCACATTCATGCATGCAAAACACTCACTTACACTACTGATTACTGATTACCCACACCATTGTATATTATACTTAGTTACTTTATTTAATAAATATATATTTTGTTACTCCATATCTCCACGTTGTCTCCCTTTTGTTACGGGCTTTGAGCCGGTTCGTGACAAGTGGGGGCTCATCCGGGATAATTGAACGTATTGGTTTGGGAGAACGTGGAGGTACGTGTTTGGTTTGCATATTTTGTTTGAGTTTGATAGGCCCATATTGGTTGCCTTTGTTGTTTGGTTTGTGTGCTGCGTTGGAGAGAGTACATTGGTTAGTTTCCAGGGCCCTGCCCAGCCTGGAAACTCTTGTCTACTTTCTGTTGGGACATCGGTCTGAGGTGAGTAATCGGCTGTGTACCTCAGTGGGAGATTTGGGTAGGGTAGTGAAATTTGCTACCTGGAGCTATAGCCTTTTACCCCTGATAGGCTTAGCGACGTGTTTCCTTTTTGGAATATGTTGGGCATGGTTAATGTTTGTTATTTTTGTGTGGTGTCTGTGGACTGAGCAGTTGTCTCGGGGGCACATCCGTGGCTTGGTGGAATCTGCCAGCGTGCTGGGGGGTTTATTACCTTGCCAGCGGGCTAAAGTGCGTAAATACCCACCGCAAATCCGCACGAAGACTAGGGTTGAGTTATTGTAGGTTTTGGGGAAGCTCCGTATCTCATCTCTCTTCTGTGGTGCTCAGGGTGATTGTCATTTCTCTGGTTGTGGTCTGGTGTGCTCAGCAGAGGGGAAGAGCGAGAATTCTTTTTTGTAACTATGGCGGCTTTTGTAGATGAGTTCATTCGCTTTCCATCAGAGGAATTGTTAGAATTAGGTACTAAAGAACAGCTGTTGAAAATCGCCGAATACTACAAGGTTGAAATTAGTGATAAACGTCTAAAGAATTCTATTAGGTTGATATTGAAGGCCAATCTGATGGAGAGTGGTATTCTTGAAGTTATCACTGGGCCAGTCTCTGCTGAGGGGTCATCTCCCCGTAACGTTACAATGGCCATTCCATCGGTTAGTCCTAGTAGTCTTCTTTTTGAACAGCAGAAAGAACTGCTTCTGTTACAGCTGCAGCATGATCGTGAGAAGCTAGAGCATGATCGTGTAAAGTATGAAAAGGAATTAGATATGGAGCATGATCGTGAGAAGCTAGAGCATGATCGTGTAAAGTATGAAAAGGAATTAGATATGCAGCATGATCGTGAGAAGCTGCAGCATGATCGTGAGAAGCTAGAGCATGATCGTGTAAAGTATGAAAAGGAATTAGCATTTAAACAAGATATGGAGATGGCTAAAATCAAGTTGCAACAAGAACGGATAGAGTTGGTTAGGGAAGGAAAGATCTCAGGGGAGAGTTTGTTCTGGGAAGGTGACCCAGATTTACCTAGGGGTCGTTCCTCTTTTGTTCATGCCCCGGACACATTTGATATTGTTGGGAACTTACGGTTATTGCCTCAGTTTAATGAAAAGGACCCTGAGACATTCTTTTCGTTGTTTGAGCGTGTTGCTGACGCTAGGAGTTGGCCTGATTCTGACCGCACCTTAATGTTGCAGTGTGTGCTGACTGGTAAAGCGCAGGAAGCATATTCAGCTCTTAGTGTACACGACAGTGCCTGTTATGATAAGGTTAAAACGGCTGTGTTGCAGATTTATGAATTGGTCCCTGAGGCTTACCGCCAACGATTTAGAACTTTAAAAAGGGATGATAAACAGACTCATGTTGAGTTTGCGCGACAATTATCTGTACAGTTTAATCGCTGGTGTTCTGCCTCTGCAGTTGTGACTTTCCAAGGGCTGTGTGATCTGATTATGTTAGAGCAATTTAAGGACACAATCCCTGATCGTATTGCCACGTATATTAACGAACGAAAAGTAAAGAATGTCGCTGAAGCTGCGGTTTTGGCAGATGAGTATGTGTTGACTCACAAAAGTGTCTTTGCAGAGCCCCGTATTCGGAATGAGTGGGGGCGTTCGGATAGATTTGGGCTTCGCTCACCGAGATACTATGGTTCATGGGCAGAGTCCTATTCAACTAGGGTTGAGCCTGACTCCCGTGGTAAAGCTAACTTTGGGCAAGAGTGTCACTACTGTCACGGTTCCGGTCATTGGAAAAACGAATGTCCACATCTCAGGTCAAAGGGTGCTTACGCTAAATCTAAGCCTACCGCATTAGCTGCGCCTGTTCCACATCAGTTCACTCATGACTCATTGCCTCAGGTCCAGGAGCATGTGAAAGTACATATTGATCCAGACTATTTACCTTTCATTACGGAAGGTTTTGTGTCTATGTTAGGAAGAAAGGACCTAGTGCCAGTGAAGATCCTGAGAGACACAGGTGCCTCTGAATCATTTGTGTTGGAATCTGTGTTACCCTTTTCTGCTGAGACTGATTCAGGAAATAGTGTTCTAATTAGGGGAATAGGTTTGAACACTCTGTCAGTTCCATTGCATAAACTGATGTTGGATTGTGGGCTGGTGAAGGGTGAAGTTGTTGTGGGGGTGCGTCCTTCGTTGCCTATTGAGGGTATCGACGTTATCCTTGGGAATAACTTGGCTGGTGATCGTGTATGGCCTGTCGAGGTTACATCTCTTGTTTCCATAAAACCGTCAGTTGTTGAGATTCCTGATGAGAGTGTACAAAGCTCCCCAGAGAGGTTCAGTGCGTGTGCAGTGACGCGTTCTATGGGCCGTGGCGAACTGGTCAATGTGCCGAATAATGAGAATACCACAAAGAAGTATGCCACTGTTTTCCCTGTTATTCCGTTATCTGTTACCCACTCAGATCTAATCAATGCGCAACAGACTGACCCCACATTAGAAGAGTTGCGTGACCAAATTGTGCCTGTGGAACAGTTGGGAGATGTCGCCCATGGCTATTTTCTCCAAGAGGATGTCCTGATGAGAAAGTGGGTGTCTCATGGTAGTTGTTTTCTAGGGGAGGCGATTAGTCAGGTTGTAGTACCAGTAAAACTTTGTGAGTTGGTGTTGACAACTTCTCACAATGATGTTGCTGGACATATGGGTGTGAGGAAAACATACCATCGCATATTAAGACATTTCTTTTGGCCTAGATTAAAGAGGGATGTCTCTGATTTCATCAAAACTTGTCATACCTGTCAATTAACTGGTAAACCTAATCAAGCTATTAAGCCGGTACCACTGTTTCCTATTCCTGTACTCAGCCAACCTTTTGAGTATCTGATCATTGACTGTGTGGGTCCTTTGCCTCGTTCTAAAAAGGGAGAAATGGCTAAAGAGAAGTTATCTTCACAGGAGAGGTTGAAGGACATATTTGATCGCCGAACTGAACCTCGTCAGTTTACTCCGGGTGATCAGGTTCTTGCTCTGCTGCCAATTGTTGGTTCTCTTTTTCAAGCCAAGTTTCAAGGTCCATATACAGTGGTGCGTCAGTACACTGAGAAAAATTACCTAGTTGCCACTCCAGAATGGAGGAAAGCACACCAGCTGTGCCATGTAAATTTGTTAAAACCCTATTATGCACGTTCCTCTGAGATTGAACAGTGGGAGTCTACAGAGGACGGTAAACCTGTTCTTTTGGCTGATACCGTTGTTTCCTTGGGTTCTTATCATGCTAGATCTGTGCATGAGGAGGAAGATGTGCCTGGTCCTGACGATTGTAGATTGAAAAGGACCTTGTTCTTTTCGTTGGAGTTTGTAGCTGATGTGGTCTCGTGCGCCCTGTTCGTGAATGGTTGTATTGTCTGGTTCTGTCTTTCCTGTCTGTTCCCTCCTGGTCTTGTATTCGTCTTTCCTCTTAAATGTTGCTTCCTATGCACTAAGGTTGCTGAGGTCTGGGGAGTCTTTCCTCTTAAATGTTGCTTCCTATGCACTAAGGTTGCTGAGGTGTGGGGAGTCTTTTCTCTTAAAAGTTGCTTCCTATGCACTAAGGTTGCTGAGGTCTGGGGAGTCTTCTTTCCTCTTAAATATTGCTTCCCGTGCGCAAAGGTTGCTGAGGTCTGGGGAGGAGGAGGTTGGCTGGGGAAAATTGGAAGTGCGCACGTAATCCCTCATCAATTTGGGACGCAGAGGCTGGTATGTTGTTCCGGGGTCCTTGTTGGTCCCCGGTTTTATGGGGGGGAATGTGACGACCCTCCCACTCTGTCTGCCGTATTCTCTCTTTGTTCTTGTTTCCTTATTAGGATGCCGGTGGGCGGAGTTGGGAGGGTCGTCAGCTACATGGGAAACACCTGGGCCCACTGCCATAGGATAAATGCACCACTTCCCCATTCATGGGGGGAACTCTCTCCATGCAGACACCTTAATAGATTTGGTTTTGTTTCTTGGTGGTTTTTTGGTTGTTTGTTTTAGCATCTTTCAACAGCCTGCATTATCACATTCATGCATGCAAAACACTCACTTACACTACTGATTACTGATTACCCACACCATTGTATATTATACTTAGTTACTTTATTTAATAAATATATATTTTGTTACTCCATATCTCCACGTTGTCTCCCTTTTGTTACGGGCTTTGAGCCAGTTCGTGACACATCCAAACCCACCTCTTCCAACCCTCTATATAACTCCTTCCATTCACCTCATCCAAACCCACCTCTTCCAACCCTCTATATAACTCCTTCCCATTCACCTCATCCAGACCCACCTCTTCCAACCCTCTATATAACTCCTTCCCATTCACCTCATCCAAACCCACCTCTTCCAACCCTCTATATAACTCCTTCCATTCACCTCATCCAGACCCACCTCTTCCAACCCTCTATATAACTCCTTCCCATTCACCTCATCCAAACCCACCTCTTCCAACCCTCTATATAACTCCTTCCATTCACCTCATCCAAACCCACCTCTTCCAACCCTCTATATAACTCCTCCCATTCACCTCATCCAAACCCACCTCTTCCAACCCTCTATATAACTCCTTCCCATTCACCTCATCCAAACCCACCTCTTCCAACCCTCTATATAACTCCTCCCCATTCACCTCATCCAAACCCACCTCTTCCAACCCTCTCACATCCACTACTAAAGCCTTTCTGTCTGACTCTGGGATATTGGGTGGAATCCTTAGTCTGTCTGACTCTGGGATATTGGGTGGAATCCTTAGTCTGTTTGACTCTGGGATATTGGGTGGAATCCGTAGTCTGTCTGACTCTGGGATGTTGGGTGTAATCCTTAGTCTGTCTGACTCTGGGATGTTGGGTGGAATCCTTAGTCTGTCTGACTCTGGGATGTTGGGTGGAATCCTTAGTCTGTCTGACTCTGGGATATTGGGTGGAATCCTTAGTCTGTCTGACTCTGGGATGTTGGGTGGAATCCTTAGTCTGTCTGACTCTGGGATATTGGGTGGAATCCTTAGTCTGTCTGACTCTGGGATATTGGGTGGAATCCTTAGTCTGTTTGACTCTGGGATATTGGGTGGAATCCTTAGTCTGTCTGACTCTGGGATATTGGCTGGAATCCTTAGTCTGTTTGACTCTGGGATGTTGGGTGGAATCCTTAGTCTGTTTGACTCTGGGATATTGGGTGGAATCCTTAGTCTGTCTGACTCTGGGATATTGGGTGGAATCCTTAGTCTGTTTGACTCTGGGATATTGGCTGGAATCCTTAGTCTGTTTGACTCTGGGATATTGGGTGGAATCCTTAGTCTGTTTGACTCTGGGATATTGGGTGGAATCCTTAGTCTGTCTGACTCTGGGATATTGGGTGGAATCCTTAGTCTGTCTGACTCTGGGATATTGGGTGGAATCCTTAGTCTGTTTGACTCTGGGATATTGGGTGGAATCCTTAGTCTGTCTGACTCTGGGATATTGGGTGGAATCCTTAGTCTGTCTGACTCTGGGATATTGGGTGGAATCCTTAGTCTGGGAAATGGAGCGTCTTCATCTTGTCTTTCTGTAGTAACTCTTGAGCAGAATCCCCTTGTCACGCCCTGGCCTTAGTTATCTTTGTTTTCTGTATTATTTTAGTTAGGTCAGGGTGTGACAGGGGGGGATGTTTGTGTGTATTTGTCTCGTCTTGGGTGGTTGTATTGTATAGGGGGTTTTGTTGAGTGTATGGGGTTGTGTTCAGTAGAGATGTTTAGGAAAGTCTATGGTTGCCTGGTTTGGTTCTCAATCAGAGACAGCTGTTTATTGTTGTCTCTGATTGGGAGCCATATTTAAGGCAGCCATAGGCATTAGGCTTTGTGGGTAATTGTCTATGTCTATGTTGCATGTTAGCACTTAGTCTTTTATAGCTTCACGTTTGTTGTTTTGTTTTCGTTCGTTGTCGTCTTCCAATAAAAGAAGATGTATTTTTCACACGCTGCGCCTTGGTCTCCTCACTACGACGATCGTGACAGAATTACCCACCATACCAGGACCAAGCAGCGTGGTAAATGGCAGGAGCAGCAGCAGCAGCAGCAGCAGGAGAGGCCTGCACTATTTGGAGAAATGGACATGGGAGGACGAATTAGACGGCAAAGGACCCTGGGCAGAGCCAGGGGAATATCGCCGCCCCAAAGAAGAGCTGGAGGCAGCGAAGGCGGAGAGGCGCTATTATGAGGCGCTAGCACGGCAGAGCGGCTGGAGGCCCGAGAGGCAGCCCCAAAAATGTCTTGGGGGGGGTACACGGGGAGTGTGGCAGAGTCAGGAGTCAGACCTGAGCCAACTCCCCCTGCTTACCGTAAGGAGCCGGTCAGGGCGGAATTGGAGGTGAGCGACGCAGAGACAGTGAAGGAGTTAATGGGGAAATTGGAGGAAAGAGTTATGAGGGAGGTGCTGGTTTGGTGCATGAGGCACGACATCCGCCCGACTGAACGTGTCGGGGAGTTGATGTCACCCGGGGACAGCTCTCCATACTCGTCCTGAGGTGCGTGCTAGCCGTCTGGTTAAGACTGTGCCAGCCTCACGCACCAGGCCTCCTGTGTGCCTCCCTAGCCCTGCACGTCCTCTGCCAGCTCGGCGCTACAGCTCTCCCAGCCGTGCTTCCAGTGGAGAAGAGGGGGCGTCGTACCGGGCAGGCACCGTGTTATGCGGTGGAGTGCACGGTGTTCCCGGTGCGTGTGCTTAGCCCGGTGCGCAACATCCCAGCTCCCCACATCTGCCGGGCTAGGGTGAAGATCCAGCCAGGGCGGATGGTGCCAGCCCTGCTCTCAAGATCTCCAGTGTGCTTTCACGGTCCGGTCTACCCAGTGCCACCTCCACGCACCAGCCCTCCGGTGGCAGCCCCCCGCACCAGGCTGTCCTCTCCGTCTCATCGCTACAGAGTCTCCCGCCTCTCCAGCGCTGCCAGAGCCTTCCTCCTCTCCAGCGCTGCCGGTGTCTCCCGCCTGTCCGGCGCTGCCAGAGCTTCAGCCCCTCATTCCAGAGGCGCCAGAGCCAATCTGTCCAGCGCTGCCAGAGCCTTCCTCCTCTCCAGCGCTGCCGGAGTCTCCCGCCTGTCCGGCGCTGCCAGAGCTTCAGCCCCTCAGTCCAGAGGCGCCAGAGCCAACCTGCCCAGCGCCGTCTGAGCTGCCCGCCTGCCCAGCGCCGTCTGAGCTGCCCGCCTGCCCAGCGCCGTCTGAGCTGCCCGCCTGCCCAGCGCCGTCTGAGCTGCCCGCCTGCCCAGCGCCGTCTGAGCTGCCCGCCTGCCCAGCGCCGTCTGAGCTGCCCGCCAGACAGGAGCAGCCAGAGCCGCCCGCCAGACAGGAGCAGCCAGAGCCGCCCGCCAGACAGGAGCAGCCAGAGCAGCCCGCCAGACAGGAGCAGCCAGAGCCGCCCGCCAGACAGGAGCAGCCAGAGCCGCCCGCCAGACAGGAGCAGCCAGAGCCGCCCGCCAGACAGGAGCAGCCAGAGCCGCCCGCCAGACAGGAGCAGCCAGAGCCGCCCGCCAGACAGGAGCAGCAGAGCCGCCCGCCAGACGGGCAGCCAGAGCCGTCCGCCAGACAGGAGCAGCCAGAGCCGTCCGCCAGACAGGAGCAGCCAGAGCCGTCCGCCAGACAGGAGCAGCCAGAGCCGCCCGCCAGACAGGAGCAGCCAGAGCCGCCCGCCAGACAGGAGCAGCCAGAGCCGCCCGCCAGACAGGAGCAGCCAGAGCCGCCCGCCAGACAGGAGCAGCCAGAGCCGTCCGCCAGACAGGAGCAGCCAGAGCCGTCCGCCAGCCAGGAGCAGCCAGAGCCGTCCGCCAGCCAGGAGCAGCCAGAGCCGTCCGCCAGCCAGGAGCAGCCAGAGCCGTCCGCCAGCCAGGAGCAGCCAGAGCCAGCCAGCCAGGATCCGCCAGAGCCGTCCGCCAGCCAGGATCCGCCAGAGCCGTCCGCCAGCCAGGATCCGCCAGAGCCGTCCGCCAGCCAGGATCCGCCAGAGCCGTCCGCCATCCAGGATCTGCCAGAGCCACCAAAGCGGGTATTAACTATGGTGGAGTAGGGGCTACGTCCCGCACACGAGCCGCCGCCGTAGGAAGGCCCACCCGGACCCTCCCCTTCTGTGTCAGGTTTTGCGGCTGGAGTCCGCACCTTTGGGGGGGGGGGGTACTGTCACGCCCTGGCCTTAGTTAACTTTTGTTTTCTGTATTATTTTAGTTAGGTCAGGGTGTGACAGGGGGGATGTTTGTGTGTATTTGTATTGTATAGCGGGTTTTGTTGAGTGTATGGGTTGTGTTCAGTAGAGATGTTTTAGGAAAGTCTATGGTTGCCTGGTTGGTTCTCAATCAGAGACAGCTGTTTATTGTTGTCTCTGATTGGGAGCCATATTTAAGGCAGCCATAGGCATTGGGTTTGCGTGGGTAATTGTCTATGTCTATGTTGCATGTTAGCACTTAGTCTTTTATAGCTTCACGTTCGTCTGTTTGTTGTTTTGTTTTCGTTCGTTGTCGTCTTCCAATAAAAGAAGATGTATTTTTCACACGCTGCGCCTTGGTCCACTCATTGTCCTCAAGACGATCGTGACACCCCTCTTCTGCTGACAGAGCCTTCCTGCAACGTTCCAGCAGTTGTTCAACAATCCTTTCTGACCTCAACCCCCAATGTTCAGCCACCCGTCCTCCAACCATTAATATAACCTTGTATTAGTGTGTTTAGTGAATGTATGTAAATCAGCCATTAACATAACCTTGTATTATTTTGTTTACTGAATGTATGTAAATCATCCATTAACATAACCTTGTATTAGTGTGTTTAGTGAATGTATGTAAATCCTCCATTAACATAACCTTGTATTAGTGTGTTTAGTGAATGTATGTAAATCATCCATTATTAACATAACCTTGTATTAGTGTGTTTAGTGAATGTATGTAAATCATCCATTATTAACATAACCTTGTATTAGTGTGTTTAGTGAATGTAAATGGTAAATAAACCATTAACATAACCTTGTGTTAGTGTGTTTAGTGAATGTATGTAAATTAGCCATTAACATAACCTTGTATTAGTGTGTTTAGTGAATGTATGTAAATCATCAATTAACATAACCTTGTGTTAGTGTGTTTTAGTGAATGTATGTAAATCATCCATTAACATAACCTTGTATTAGTGTCTTTAGTTGAATGTATGTAAATCAGCCATTAACATAACCTTGTATTAGTGTGTTTAGTGAATGTATGTAAATCAGCCATTAACATAACCTTGTATTAGTGTGTTTAGTGAATGTATGTAAATCATAGAGCTCATCTGCATTTCCTGCAGCTCAGGGAAATTCTCAGCAACTAAAGAGTGATCAAATTAACATCCTACATATAAACCTCTCTTCCTCAGGACTCAACCCAGTGTAGGACCCCTGTCTCTCGAACCCACCCCCAGCAATTCTGTCGTCCTGCAGACACTCTCTGGTCCTCATCTCCTGGTCATGTTTTCTCCCAGCAGTCCCTCTCTGGTCCTCATCTCCTGGTCATGTTTTCTCCCAGCAGTCCCTCTCTGGTCCTCATCTCCTGGTCATGTTTTCTCCAGCAGTCCCTCTCTGGTCTTCCATCTCCTGGTCATGTTTTCTCCCATCAGTCCCTCTCTGGTCTTCATCTCCTGGTCTTGTTTTCTCCCAGCAGTCCCTCTCTGGCCCTCATCTCCTGGTCATGTTTTCTCCCAGCAGTCCCTCTCTGGTCCTCATCTCCTGGTCATGTTTTCTCCCATCAGTCCCTCTCTGGTCCTCTAACCCCAGTCATGTTTTCTCCCATCAGTCCCTCTCTGGTCCTCATCTCCTGGTCTTGTTTTCTCCCATCAGTCCCTCTCTGGTCCTCGTCTCCTGGTCATGTTTCTCCCAGCAGTCCCTCTCTGGTCCTCCACCCCCAGCCATTTTTCTTCCAGCAGTCCCTCTCTGAACCTCATCTCCTGGCCATGTTTTCTCCCATCAGTCCCTCTCTGGTCCTCATCCCCTGGTCATGTTTTTCTCCCATCAGTCCCTCTCTGGCCCTCATCTCCTGGCCATGTTTTCTCCCATCAGTCCCTCTCTGGTCCTCATCCCCTGGTCATGTTTTCTCCCAGCCGTCCCTCTCTGGCCCTCATCTCTGGCCATGTTTTCTCCCATCAGTCCCTCTCTGGTCCTCATCCCCTGGTCAGGTTTTCTCCAGCAGTCCCTCTCTGGCCCTCATCTCCTGGCCATGTTTTCTCCCATCAGTCCCTCTCTGGTCCTCATCCCCTGGTCCATGTTTTCTCCCAGCAGTCCCTCTCTGGTCCTCATCTCCTGGTCTTGTTTTCTCCCAGCCGTCCCTCTCTGGTCCTCTAACCCCAGTCATGTTTTCTCCCAGCAGTCCCTCTCTGGTCCTCATCTCCTGGTCATGTTTCTCCCAGCAGTCCATCTCTGGTCCTCATCTCCTGGTCTTGTTTTCTCCCAGCCGTCCCCTCTCTGGTTTTATACTGTTTTAGATGGATCCTCTGTTTATCATCTTGTTTTTACTGTTTTAGATGGATCTCTGTTTATCATCTTGTTTTATACTGTTGTTAGATGGATCCTCTGTTTATCATCTTGTTTTATACTGTTTTAGATGGATCCTCTGTTTATCATCTTGTTTTATACTGTTTTAGATGGATCCTCTGTTTATCATCTTGTTTATACTGTTTTAGATGTATCCTCTGTTTATCATCTTGTTTTATACTGTTTTAGATGGATCCTCTGTTTAACCTCTTGTTTTATACTGTTTTAGATGGATCCTCTGTTTACCATCTTGTTTTATACTGTTTTAGATGGATCCTCTGTTTATCATCTTGTTTTATACTGTTTTAGATTGGGAACCATACCAGGCCAAACACATAGAAATACAAAACAAGGACAACATAGAACACCAGACATAGAATGCCCACCCAATCTCACGCCCTGACCAACCAAAATAGAGACATAAAAAGGATCTCTAAGGTCAGGGCGTGCTCTCCATGCTGGCTTTACCTTGTCATCATCATCATCACCCTCCATTACATATCACCAGTCCCCTTTAGTAACGGTGGTTACCTTGTCATCATCACCCTCCATTACATATCACCAGTCCCCTTTAGTAACGGTGGCTTGTACAGTGTTCTCCATGCTGTCTTTACCTTGTCATCATCATCATCACCCTCCATTACATATCACCAGTCCCCTTTAGTAACGGTGGTTACCTTGTCATCATCACCCTCCATTACATATCACCAGTCCCCTTTAGTAACGGTGGCTTGTACAGTGCTCTCCATGCTGGCTTTACCTTGTCATCATCACCCTCCATTACATATCACCAGTCCCCTTTAGTAACGGTGGCTTGGCCAGTGCTCTCCATGCTGGCTTTACCTTGTCATCAACACCCTCCATTACATATCACCAGTCCCCTTTAGTAACGGTGGTTACCTTGTCATCATCACCCTCCATTACATATCACCAGTCCCCTTTAGTAACGGTGGCTTGTACAGTGCTCTCCATGCTGGCTTTACCTTGTCATCAACACCCTCCATTACATATCCCAGTCCCCTTTAGTAACGGTGGTTACCGTGTCATCATCACCCTCCATTACATATCACCAGTCTCCTTTAGTAACGGTGGCTTGTACAGTGCTCTCCATGCTGGCTTTACCTTGTCATCATCACCCTCCATTACATATCACCAGTCCCCCTTAGTAACGGTGGTTACCTGTCATCATCACCCTCCATTACATATCACCAGTACCCTTTAGTAACGGTGGTTACCTTGTCATCATCACCCTCCATTACATATCACCAGTCCCCTTTAGTAACGGTGGCTTGTACAGTGCTCTCCATGCTGGCTTTACCTTGTCATCATCACCCTCCATTACATATCACCAGTCCCCTTTAGTAACGGTGGTTACCTTGTCATCATCACCCTCCATTACATATCACCAGTCCCCTTTAGTAACGGTGGCTTGTACAGTGCTCTCCATGCTGGCTTTACCTTGTCATCAACACCCTTCATTACATATCACCAGTACCCTTTAGTAACGGTGGCTTGTACAGTGCTCTCCATGCTGTATTTACCTTGTCATCAAGGCCCAGTTTTACCCTCCAAGGAGTGTCTTTTCTATTTTTCAATGTATCTTTATTTAAAACCTTGACACCCCCTCTATATAACTCCTTCCATTGACCTCATCTGTGACGACCCTCCCACTCTGTCTGCCGTATTCTCTCTTTGTTCTTTTTTCCTTATTAGGATGCCGGTGGGCGGAGTTGGGAGGGTCGTCAGCTACATGGGAAACACCTGGGCCCACTGCCATAGGATAAATGCCCACTTCCCATTCATGGGGGGAACTCTCTCCATGCAGACACCTTAATAGATTTGGTTTTGTTTCTTGGTGGTTTTTTGGTTGTTTGTTTTAGCATCTTTAACAGCCTGCATTATCACATTCATGCATGCAAAACACTCACTTACACTACTGATTACTGATTACCCACACCATTGTATATTATACTTAGTTACTTATTTAATAAATATTATTTTGTTACTCCATATCTCCACGTTGTCTCCCTTTGTTAAGGGCTTTGAGCCGGTTCGTGACAAGTGGGGGCTCATCCGGGATAATTGAACGTATTGGTTTGGGAGAACGTGGAGGTACGTGTTTGGTTTGCATATTTTGTTTGAGTTTGATAGGCCCATATTGGTTGCCTTTGTTGTTGGTTTGTGTGCTGCGTTGGAGAGAGTACATTGGTTAGTTTCCAGGGCCCTGCCCAGCCTGGAAACTCTTGTCTACTTTCTGTTGGGACATCGGTCTGAGGTGAGTAATCGGCTGTGTACCTCAGTGGGAGATTTGGGTAGGGTAGTGGAATTTGCTACCTGGAGCTATAGCCTTTTACCCCTGATAGGCTTAGCGACGTGTTTCCTTTTTGGAATATGTTGGGCATGGTTAATGTTTGTTATTTTGTGTGGTGTCTGTGGACTGAGCAGTTGTCTCGGGGGCACATCCGTGGCTTGGTGGAATCTGCCAGCGTGCTGGGGGGTTTATTACCTTGCCAGCGGGCTAAAGTGCGTAAATACCCACCGCAAATCCGCACGAAGACTAGGGTTGAGTTATTGTAGGTTTTGGGAAGCTCCGTATCTCATCTCTCTTCTGTGGTGCTCAGGGTGATTGTCATTTCTCTGGTTGTGGTCTGGTGTGCTCAGCAGAGGGGAAGAGCGAGAATTCTTTTTGTAACTATGGCGGCTTTTGTAGATGAGTTCATTCGCTTTCCATCAGAGGAATTGTTAGAATTAGGTACTAAAGAACAGCTGTTGAAAATCGCCGAATACTACAAGGTTGAAATTAGTGATAAACGTCTAAAGAATTCTATTAGGTTGATATTGAAGGCCAATCTGATGGAGAGTGGTATTCTTGAAGTTATCACTGGGCCAGTCTCTGCTGAGGGGTCATCTCCCCGTAACGTTACAATGGCCATTCCATCGGTTAGTCCTAGTAGTCTTCTTTTTGAACAGCAGAAAGAACTGCTTCTGTTACAGCTGCAGCATGATCGTGAGAAGCTAGAGCATGATCGTGTAAAGTATGAAAAGGAATTAGATATGGAGCATGATCGTGAGAAGCTAGAGCATGATCGTGTAAAGTATGAAAAGGAATTAGATATGCAGCATGATCGTGAGAAGCTGCAGCATGATCGTGAGAAGCTAGAGCATGATCGTGTAAAGTATGAAAAGGAATTAGCATTTAAACAAGATATGGAGATGGCTAAAATCAAGTTGCAACAAGAACGGATAGAGTTGGTTAGGGAAGGAAAGATCTCAGGGGAGAGTTTGTTCTGGGAAGGTGACCCAGATTTACCTAGGGGTCGTTCCTCTTTTGTTCATGCCCCGGACACATTTGATATTGTTGGGAACTTACGGTTATTGCCTCTTTTAATGAAAAGGACCCTGAGACATTCTTTTCGTTGTTTGAGCGTGTTGCTGACGCTAGGAGTTGGCCTGATTCTGACCGCACCTTAATGTTGCAGTGTGTGCTGACTGGTAAAGCGCAGGAAGCATATTCAGCTCTTAGTGTACACGACAGTGCCTGTTATGATAAGGTTAAAACGGCTGTGTTGCAGATTTATGAATTGGTCCCTGAGGCTTACCGCCAACGATTTAGAACTTTAAAAAGGGATGATAAACAGACTCATGTTGAGTTTGCGCGACAATTATCTGTACAGTTTAATCGCTGGTGTTCTGCCTCTGCAGTTGTGACTTTCCAAGGGCTGTGTGATCTGATTATGTTAGAGCAATTTAAGGACACAATCCCTGATCGTATTGCCACGTATATTAACGAACGAAAAGTAAAGAATGTCGCTGAAGCTGCGGTTTTGGCAGATGAGTATGTGTTGACTCACAAAAGTGTCTTTGCAGAGCCCCGTATTCGGAATGAGTGGGGGCGTTCGGATAGATTTGGGCTTCGCTCACCGAGATACTATGGTTCATGGGCAGAGTCCTATTCAACTAGGGTTAGCCTGACTCCCGTGGTAAAGCTAACTTTGGGCAAGAGTGTCACTACTGTCACGGTTCCGGTCATTGGAAAAACGAATGTCCACATCTCAGGTCAAGGGTGCTTACGCTAAATCTAAGCCTACCGCATTAGCTGCGCCTGTTCCACATCAGTTCACTCATGACTCATTGCCTCAGGTCCAGGAGCATGTGAAAGTACATATTGATCCAGACTATTTACCTTTCATTACGGAAGGTTTTGTGTCTATGTTAGGAAGAAAGGACCTGTGCCAGTGAAGATTCCTGAGAGACAGGTGCCTCTGAATCATTTGTGTTGGGAATCTGTGTTACCCTTTTCTGCTGAGACTGATTCAGGAAATAGTGTTCTAATTAGGGAATAGGTTTGAACACTCTGTCAGTTCCATTGCATAAAAACTGATGTTGGATTGTGGGCTGGTGAAGGGTGAAGTTGTTGTGGGGTGCGTCCTTCGTTGCCTATTGAGGTATCGACGTTATCCTTGGGAATAACTTGGCTGGTGATCGTGTATGGCCTCGAGGTTACATCTCTTGTTTCCATAAAACCGTCAGTTGTTGAGATTCCTGATGAGAGTGTACAAAGCTCCCCAGAGAGGTTCAGTGCGTGTGCAGTGACGCGTTCTATGGGCCGTGGCGAACTGGTCAATGTGCCGAATAATGAGAATACCACAAAGAAGTATGCCACTGTTTTCCCTGTTATTCCGTTATCTGTTACCCACTCAGATCTAATCAATGCGCAACAGACTGACCCACATTAGAAGAGTTGCGTGACCAAATTGTGCCTGTGGGAACAGTTTGGGAGATGTATTCGCCCATGGCTATTTTCTCCAAGAGGATGTCCTGATGAGAAAGTGGGTGTCTCATGGTAGTTGTTTTCTAGGGGAGGCGATTAGTCAGGTTGTAGTACCAGTTAAACTTTGTGAGTTGGTGTTGACAACTTCCTCACAATGATGTTGCTGGACATATGGGTGTGAGGGAAAACATACCATCGCTATTAAGACATTTCTTTTGGCCTAGATTAAAGAGGGATGTCTCTGATTTCATCAAAACTTGTCATACCTGTCATTAACTGGTAAACCTAAATCAAGCTATTAAGATTAGCCGGTACCACTGTTTCCTATTCCTGTACTCAGCC